>NW_027192586.1:219450-231261 GCF_042370625.1 Thermothelomyces heterothallicus | reverse complement strand
GGGGGAGGGAACCAGCCGCTCCTCCTGATATTGCCTTGCTTGGAAAGCTTGGGAAGATTTCGCCAAGTTACTGAACGAAAGGGGTTGTTCGTTCGGTGTGGGTGGATGGATGGATGGATGGATGGATGGATGGATGGTAGGGTGGAAGCGAGGGTGAACAAAGCCGTCCACATCCACTTTTCACGAACCGCGAGCTCTCTTCGCGGCAATCTCGGGGCTATCCACAGGCGGGCTGCTCGGGGAGACGGTTCGTTTCGCGCCCCTCCCCCCTTTGCCGCCCCTTCCACGGCCGCCGCCTCCAATCTGGCTGCTGCTGCTGCTGCTGCCGCCGCCACCCCTTCCGCGTCCGCGAATAGCGCTCGACGGCCGGACGGGAGTGAGAAATTGCACGCTGGCGTTGCCGCTCTCACTACTACTGCTGCTGGTGCTGCTGGTGCTAGTGTTGCTGGACCCGCCGCCGCCGCCCGGTTCGGTGGGAGGATGTTGGACGATTCCCGGCGGCGGGGGTTGTTGGTCCGGAGGCAGCAGCGGCGGCGTCTCGCTGCGCCCGACGCGACGCGGGTCGCTTGCTTCGTCAACACGTTGTTCGGTTGTGCAATGGCTCCGCATGCGCTCAATCAGGCAGCGCATGTTGGCCACGTAAGACGGCGGGGCGCCGCGTACGCCGACGCGGTCCATGATCTCTTCGAGCGCGTCGATGAACTGGCTCTGGTCGGCGAGCATGTCCAGCGCCGAGTGGACGAAGCCCGTGTCGCGGTCCCCGATGAGGGGCCCGTACAGGTCGCGGTGGCTGACCACCGCCTTCAGGATGACGACGAGAGACCGTGCCGCGGACGACCGTGCCGACTCGGTTAGTGGACTGGGGCCTCGGGAGACGAGCTTCTCGATCTTCTTGACGCTGCGCTGGATCTGAACACATGCCCAGTCTGCGTTTCGGGGTCCGTCTGCGCGTCTCCACCACCCCTTCTCGGCAACTTCTTCTGGGGGTCCCCCGGTGCTCGAGCATGCATCCAGCTGCCGGATGATGTGGATCACTCGGTGTTGAATACTTCGGAATGGGTCGACGGCAGGGTCGGATGGGTTGAGTTCGGAGCGCACCCACTCGGCGAGGGAGTGGGAGGCGAGGATTAGGGAAAACAGGGTCGCGCCCAGATCGCCACGGCGTATCAGAGTGTCCCGGCCGTACGAAACTTCTAGGTCCGGCCTGTACTCGTCGAGCTCGCCGGGTTGGATGCCCGCCACGGCCGCGACCATTTCCCTAGCCTCCCGCACGCGAGCGGGGTTTGGAGCGATCACGTCGCTGTCGGGCTCGGACGCGTCGCAGCGGAGATCGTCGGCGAGGATGTCGAGTCCGATCTGTGATATCTGGTCGAAGGGGTCTCCCAGTTCCTCGGGGAAGCCGAACTCGGTCAGCGTCAGCTCCGAGTCAGGATCGTGGTCGAAAAGCGCTTGCTTCGAGATCCTGTCAAAGAGCCAGACGAGATGCTTGCAGGGCCGCGCTCCTTGATACCGAGCATCGGGGCATTCGCACCGCGGGGTCGAGAACCTCCCGCTCCTCCGGGAGCCGATCCGGACGGAGCAAGGCACCACCTCGTGCATCTGGAAGGCATAGAAGAAGCCGTTGCCTTCAGGATCCTCTTCCCTGATGCCGCAGAGTTCCAGCGAGATCTGAGGCGGCTCCTTGACCCGTGCCTGGTTGAACAGCCCCTTAACCATCTGCCGGGCTCTCGGCGAAAGGCGGGAGATGTTGTACCTGAGCCCCGTCGGCGACGGCACAGTGTCTGTCCCTTCTTCTTCTTCTTCTTCTTCTTCATCTTCATCGTCCCCTTCCATCTCCCAGTCTCTCGTGTCGGAGGGATGCTCCGAGTCCGGCATCGGGGCACTTGCGCAGACCGACTGCATTCGGGTCTGGGACCCAGTGGTGGAGGCGGCGCACTCGAGAGAAAGCCTGCTCATTCGCGTAGTTGGGGAGACGGACATCGGCCCCCCAGAGAGGAATAGGAGGACGAGAAGAACGAGAAACCAGCAGAGATAGCGTGGCAGAAGCCGGAGCCGAGAGAATCAGGGTGTATCGCAAGCGGGAGCATCAAGGCACTGAAATGCAAGCGAAGCATGCCTTATATATGACCTGCGAGGTGGGACACCAGTGGTACATACATATATATACATACATTGGTACACACATCACACCCAGGGCGGTCCGTGACGACTAACCCGAGTGCCTGGCCGGCCCAAGGGGTTGGACGAGGACAGGATGCGGCCATGGACAAGGCGCGGGGGCTGTTGGTTGGCAGTCTTCATTGAGTGGCCGCGGGGGGAGGGTTGAACGGACGACATCGAGGAGGATGTGGCCCGATCACCAGTTGGGTCGATCTGCAGTGTGCCTGAGCCACGGGAATGCCCAGGTCGAACCGGTAGTGGCACCAAAGATCGAGCATCTTGTTCCAGGTTCCCCCCCCCAAATTCCTATAGCGCCCTGCATTTTAGATTACCTTGGTAACCTCCAGAGGGAGCCCACGGTTGGGGTGCCTGGAGGTATCGGAGAGCGAGACGGTGCACGGGTCGGCGACTACAGCATCAGTATGCAGCGGGTGGTGACTGTTCTGACATCTCGGGTGGGTGCAGCCGTATTGGGACTTTTCCCTATGCCCAACATGTTCGTCCTCACGCGACCGAAAAAAAACGTCGATTGGCCAAAGACGAGATGAGCAAGTGGTGGGCGGCGTGGGTTAGCGAAAATTAACGGTCGGCAGAGCGGGAAAGCCATGCCAGGCGAAGCACATGGGGAGATCTTGCGAGCCGCGAACCGCTGTCTGCATTTAGCACGTCATAGCCGTCACTGCCATCGCGGCCGTGCCCATGCTTCGGACCTTTTTTTGGGCCATTGACCCTTTGGTCTTCTGAGCGATTGACCCCCTCGGCTGACCACCAACAAGCGACGTGAGAGACTGACGGATTCGGCAGTTCCAAGTTGGCGAGCGCGCGGGTGGGGGGAACAGCCAAACCGTTCGAAATCTGTGCACGGCGTGCTTGTCTTGGGAGATGGGTTACAATGGCGGAGTAAACGTCGCAGGAAGCGAGTATACCTTGGCCTTCACAAGAAGCTGCGCCTCTGGTACCGTGCTCGCCGGGTTCGTGATGCAGGGTTCAACCCCTCAGTCAGATGAGAGTGCGTGGTTCCAGTTGACGGATGACTGACTGTGTTACCTGTTCGCTCTCAGTTACGCTTTCCAGGCGCCCTCTGTTTTTCTTGGCTGCGGCTTCCCTTCTCGGGTATGTGTATGTATCTACGGATTACACCAAGGCCACAGCCAGGCCCGTTTTCGAGACCGCATTTGGTCTGTGCATCAACTTCGCCACCTAGATTGAGGCTCCATGATTGGCTGTCGGGTTGGTGGAACCTCAGCCCTGCGGCGCTCTCCTGCATCCACACCGTTCCAGGCACGACTGACCGACTTACCTTACTGCTACCTGCATCTCGACCTCGCTCCTTCCCGTCAGCAACTCGCTCGTCTCTGCCTTGGCCATCTGGAGGAGCAAAATGAGCCTTGCGCCCCAACGCCTTGCTTGGTCAATGATATTCTTCCCCCCTAATACAAGAAAGTGGATGCGGCCGCTTTCCTGCGATCGTGTCTAGGTATCATCACTTGGTCGCATCACTTGGTCGCATCACTTGGTCGCCCTCGATCGTACCAACTTCATGGTTCATTGCCATCCTCGCGCATTCGATTCGCTTCGCCCATCTTCTCGGGCTGCAGAGCTTAGGTCTTCTGCCTTAGCTTCATCACCGTTTCGTTTGTCATCGCATCATCCAGACGCGAAGCGGTTGAGGGAAAATGGGGCAGGGGGAGGGCAAAACCGTTTTGATGCTGGTCCAGCCAGGTAACCAGCCCTCCAGCTCTCCAGACATTTCTTTGGGCACATCTCTTGCACAGCATCTTTGATCAAGCGACAGCCCCACGCTTACCACGGCCTACATTTTCCATGATCTCCACTGCGAAAACCTCGCAGAGTCGGTTGGCTCTCACATCAGCGTCGCTCCCCTCGAGGTAACCCGAGGTGCACGCCTACAAGCAACTCGGGACCCGGGTCGCCACCATCGCACATACAGGGCTTCGCCTCACCAAGATGCTAAGTTCTGACTAGTCACTGTGAGTTGCCCCGGGCATAGATGGCCGCTGTTGGTACCGGCGGGAAGCAGTCATTGTGGCGGTTGCGTCCGCTCACAGGTCGCCTGTCTATTCTCGGGAAGGCGTCAAGCTGGTCAGCTGCATTCCCATGCCACATACTCGTGCTAGAGCGGACGAGGCTGGTGCGCACTGCAACCAGCCGTTGGCCCAGCGTCCCCGCGCCGTGCCGTTGGCGCCCTGGGTCAGGTCGCCCCAAGGGCCTGGTAACACGGGTCGCTTATCGCGTCAAAATTGCCCAGTCAGCCTTCTCACAGCGAACATTCTCTCATTGCGTTCCCGGATCGGTCGGTTCCCGGCAAAGCGTCTTGCTTGCCAACCCACCACGAACGCATGGAATGATTCTTTGTCTGGTTCCTCAGGGGCGCCCTCGACAAGGTACATGCATGAAAAGATAATTGTGAACAGGACACGTCTTCACCTGCGCAGCTCAGGAGACTGAGAACTGCCTATGCCATAAGAACTCGACATCCGAAATGAGTGCCAGAATCACGGGAGCCAGTGATGGTCCCAGTGCGGAGCATCACGCTCTGTAGCTTATTTAACTACTACTCTGGTACCTTAGTTGAACCACAGGGTACTGTCGATCTTCCAAAACGGGCTTCTCGCTTGCGCCCCATCACATGGCAGGGCTCTTGTTTGGGGCCGAAGGCGGGACAGAATGATGTTTTTGAGAAGGCCTGTCGAGGCTCTAGGGTTTGATGCCTGGCTGACAAATTTGAGAGGGAAGGGAAAAAAAGGAGAAGAATCAGGCCGGAGTGACTCTGCGTTTAGATGAGCAGGAGATCATCGAACCGCTACGTAACAAGACAGCATTTACCTGCCTCTGTCCGAAGGAGGCATCGATTAAGTACAAAGTACTCTCTGTAAGAGCAATCATAGTGTACTATACATGTTGATGGTACCTGGAAGATACAACCCCTATCAAACATGTTCTTGTACAATTGAAGAGACTACAAGTATTCCAGACATATAGATTACTTTTCTTCACTACGAGTTGGCTCAGAGTCGTGGCTAGGCTTTCTCAGGGAGGTTAACCCCCGTTTCGTGGTAGCCGTCGAGCTGTTTGTCCGGATCATGTACATACATACAGTACAGTACCCAATTGAGAAGAAAGCCGCTGATAGGCCAGAAACCGCACGGGGTGGGATTAAAAAAAAAAAAAAAAAGGAGGGGGGGAGGGGGGTGGTTGTCCCGTCCTGCGTACGTTCGTCCAACAAGGTAGGTCAGGCCGATCCCCCAGGCCCGGTCGCCTCGCTCGGCCGGTCCCGGCGGCGCGGTAAGGTGCCGGTTGTAGCTCCGTACTTAACATTACGTATGTACGTCCGTACATACATACCTACACACACGTATGTTGTACTACTACTATCGGCGCCCACCACTACACATTCACACCCAGAGATTCAACCAGCAAAAGCCGAACGGAAAGGCTGCAGGTGTTGGGAGAGAGGGGGGGGGGGGGGGGGAAACCGAAAGGCCAAGATTAGGTGGCAGTGAATCTGCAAGTCTACCCATATCCATCCCAGCTTGAGAACTCTACCATCCTTTCCACCCTACAGAGGGATCGGGACGAGGGGGGACGAATGTGAGCAGACAAGGAAAAAAAAGGGGAAAGAAAAAGAAATTAAATTAAAACGAGATAAAGGTATTCTCAGATAAACAGAATTAAAAAATAAAAATAAAATGAGAGAGAGAGAGAGAGAGAGAGAGAGAGAGAGAGAGAGAGAGAGAGAGAGAGAGAGAGAGAGAGAGAAAGAGAGAGGCTTGATTCACTTTGTTACTGCCTTGCTGAAATCTCCCTGGTTGCTCGGAACTTCAGTGCTGCTCCGCCCATTTCTGTTTTGAGAAGCACCACTCTGATTCGGTGTTTATGAGCCAGATCATCTGGACAGGCGCTGACAAGTCGAGCAGAAAACATATCATCCGTCGACCACTACAGTCCGACGCTCAAATAAGAACGACGTTGGCAGGCAGACAGACACGCGGAAGAAGGATTTGAGTCGATACTGTCGTATTGCTGCAAGCCAGAAAAACACAAGCTAAACCCAAATGCAATACCGTACCCCCCAATACAAGGCAGCACATCAAAAAATGCAGCACTAGTACGACAGGATGAAGTCGACACAACAACCCAAACCCAGGCCGCCCGCCCATGGGAACGTCTCCAAGAGGAACCTTTTCTCCTCCCTTCCCCGCCATAAACAAACCCAGAACGCCGACGGTCCCGTTCAAAGACAGAAAGACAACCACAAGAAATCAAGCAACACCCTCTAACCCCCCTTTCCCCATTTTCCCCTCTTCCCTGTGTATCGTGACTGGCCCGGCTCAGCGAGCAGATAGAAGCCGTCTCCTCAAACCACAGCCAACTTATCTATCACACTGTGGCGAATCACCGCCCCCAAGGGGAGGGTAGTAGGACATGAAGTAGCCCAAGAAGGTGAGCTTCAAGCTTCAACTGCCGAGACCTAATGACGACAGACCACGGCAGGAAGAGCATCGTAAAAGCCTTGGGAAGGTAAGGGTGTTGTCGTGGATCGAAAAACGAACGGGCTAAGGCGACGAGATTCCTGCCAAAAAATGTATGCATTATACGACGATAGAATGGACGCTCAACTCCACCCGAAAAGGTCACCATTTCAAACCATCCTTTTTCCGCAACGCCAGGTATGCAGCAAATGTAGGATTCGATCCGCATAACCAACCACGGAACAAGTCGGAGAGATGATTAGGTTGGAGAATGTAAAAGATGCCCAGGATCATCATGGTCGTCATAAACTTCGTGAACAACAGTCGCGTCGTGACAAAGGGGGCTTTGGGCGTGCGCAGAGATAGGACCATGACTCGATATGCTCACAATCCCCTCTCCGTTTTCTGCCGCCTTACTGCGCCCCGCTGACCTTGCGTGCGGTTGCCGCCATGGGAGAGACATTACCGACACTCCCGACGCGGCCGCTGGTCTTGCGGACACCGGCCTCCCGGACCCCGGATCCGCCGGCGGCACGCTTGGGAGAGCCGCTGGACCCTCGAACCTTGGCTAGGACTCCCGAGGCCGAGGTGGCGCGCTGGGCTTGATCGTACGACTTTGTCTTTGGCGTGGCCATGCCGATGTTCTCAATGTCGTTGGACGCGTCGTTGTCGATGACCTGGTACATTGCCGTCGCCGTCGCCGTCGCCATCGCCGTCGTCATGGTAGTGGTCTGGTGACTGGCCGACCGTTCCCGGTGTCCCGGCGAGACCGAGGCAGAAGCCTTGCGGTGCGATCGCATGCGCAGGTTCCACTCCTCGTCGGACTCGGCTGCATGCGAGCGTCGCGTCGACGACGCGACCTCGGGCTCGATCTCGTGATCCACGCTTTCTTCCTCGACCGTCGGCACCGCATTCGTGCTGCGACTGTAAGGATGATGGCGGTCGACGCCACCCCGCTGGGTCTTGCGCGGCTGGCCCGGTGTCGGCGCGGGGAGGTAGTCTTCTTGCACGCCAATGCTGTTGTCACGAGCCTGGTCATGCTCAATCTCCCCAAGCGGCGTCCGCACACCACCCCGGTTGGGAGGCGTTGACGTCCCGTTCTTGCTCGAGCTGCGGCCGAGGTGCGTCTTTTGCATCGCACGAACGGGAGTGCTAGGCTGGTGGTTGCCGTTGGCCTGGGCGGCTGCTGCGGCGAGGGCCGCCTCCTTGCGGAGCTTCCGCTCGACTCGCTCCTCCACCCACCATTCGCGGAAGGTTCCCTGGTTCAGGTGCAGCCAATGTTGCTGGGGGCCGACGACCATGCCGGGGCGCATGAAGCGCATGTACGAGATGATCTCGTTGGCCGTGAACCCGTACCGGTAGATGAGATAGGCACCGATCAGACAGCCGGTGCGCCCGAGGCCGGCCTTGCAGTGAACTGCAATTGCCTTCTTCTTGACCGTGATCATCTCGTGCGCCATGCGGATGAACTTACGAACCATCGACAGGGGCGGGCAGGTGCCGTCCTCAAAGATCATGTCGACATGTTGTATCCCGAGCGCCTCAAAGTACGCCGCGTCGTAGAGGACCGAGTTCAGACGCACCACGAGGCCAATGTTTCTCTCCTTGAAGTGCGTCAGAACGTTCTTGAACGGTTGGCCGAGCGTTGGGTGAGCATCCACTGCGGCCAGCGTCTTTGGCAGCGCTTCCCAGGCCTCGGTTCCCTCCACGGTGCGGGCGGAGGGCGTGCTCTGGGGCGAGGCGAAAGCGAGGAAGTGGGGAGTGATCCAGTTGAAGTCGCCCTGCTCGACACGCTCAAAACGCTCGTATTCGTCGAGATCAAAGGTCTCGAGAACACAGCATCCCTCCTCTTTCGCTTTCCAAACCCCATACACGACATCCTGCACGGTGATTCCGTAGTCTGCTTGACTATAGCCAGCGTCTCTGAAGGGCATCAGCGGCGGGTCGACCTGGGCAATCGGTGCTAGCGCGAGGTGGGGTGGCCACGACTGGATGAGAACCATATAGCACGCGAGCAAGCAAGAAGCATTGGCACGGCCTAAGAACCCCCAAGGTCAGCAAGTTCATCCATCCATCCATCCATCCATCCATCCATCCCAGCAGACAAGCAAGCAAGCAGCAAGCAGAGGAAGCAAGGTAATGACCCAAAAAAAAAAGGCGGGGGGGAGCACACATACTACGCGGGTCTGCCTTGCTCCAAAACACAATTGGCCTGTCCTTGTTCTCCTCGGCACCCAAGATCTCGTGGAACTGCAGGGCAAAGCGGTAGAGGTGGCCAATGTGAAGCGGGCCAAAGTCGTGGTGGAAGGCATTGTAGAGGAGGGTGTCGTCTACGGTGAAGTAGAAGGGCTGCTTCTGGCGGGATTGCGTCTCGAGCGCCCGTTGGGACCTCTTGCTCGGCGAGCGCGGAGGTGGGTCGGGGTAGGGGAAGACGGTGTTGGCATCGGGGGCTTCGACGTAGGATGCGAGATAGAGGCGGTCTGTGACGGTCAGCAACGTGCTGGGCAAGGCGCAGGGGGGGATGTGTTGGGCAACAACGCGACCGAGACCCATGCTTGCCGGGCGGGGAACCAGCAATAACAAAACAAGAACTCGACGGGGGAGCGGGCGAGGCGGGTGGCCAATTCGACGACAGACGACATACCGGGAATATATTCGATGATCTGCCCCAGATTACTGGAGTATCGAGCCGAAGGAGCCATCCCGTCGAGGCTCCGCGATGCCGCTGGAATTCGGAGAGGTCGAGGGAGAAAGTGCTGCCCTCGCGCCCGTGGGCATGTACCGTAGCGATCAAGCCAAGCTTGCCTGCTCGCTAGGCTTCTCTAGAGTGACGAGGGAATGCAGCAGCGTTGTTTCTGGTTGCACTTTACCAGAGCTGTTTGCGCAAGCGGCAAGGTACTGAGACGGGAAGGTGCAGAGTTGATTGAATGTTTACACGCGATGTTGTTCTGAGAATCGGGAAGGAACCGAATGCACTCCTCTCGGATACCGGTGCGAGCGGAACTCGAGACACGAGGCTGGCGAGATGACGACCTGTTTCAATGACAGATGCGACAGGGAAGGAGGGAGATGCGGGCAGGCGCTGTGTGATGAGGGCGCGGTTTTGTATGGATGCCGGGGCGGTGTTTTTGATTTGGAGTTGTTGTTATGACCCAGCTTCGGGAATCCCCAGTGCTGAACATTGTCAGCCAATCAGCACTGCAGACTCTGCGTCTGGGGCCTGGTCGCCATGACAACGGGAATGGGCCAGGCGTTAGTTAGTTAGGCGGTGGAGCCGTCGGAGCGGTTGGACAGGGGCCGGCCCGCCGCCGCTCTCTTGACGCCCTTCCTGCAGCTTCAGTGACGTTATCTTATCGCAGCATGTTATAGGCAAGGCCGTTGCCCCACCATTGCACGCTGCTAGGAAATCATTCCCAATGTTCCGTCACTCATTCCACTTCAAAAGCTCACGAGAGGTGACTCGAGGAAACCACCCCAAGACGCACCGCGGGCCAAAAGATTCTTCCGTTGATGGAAACATAAAACATGGCGACCGACACGTCAACCGGGTTCCCCTGCGCGCTGTACGTTTCGCCCTCGGACTTGCTACAAGGGTCCATACCTGCGACTTGACACTTCTTGCGCATGGATCAAAGTAGAGACTTACCCCGCTAACCTCGGCATCGCTCTCTCGCCTTTCGCAGGACCCTCGACGTTCCCTTCCCCGACGCGCGCCTCGCCTCGGTCGCCCTGCAGGCGCTCAGGGTTGACAAGGA
Organism: Thermothelomyces heterothallicus; assembly: GCF_042370625.1. Lineage (NCBI taxonomy): Eukaryota > Fungi > Ascomycota > Sordariomycetes > Sordariales > Chaetomiaceae > Thermothelomyces > Thermothelomyces heterothallicus. The sequence continues at coordinate 220,853 of NW_027192586.1, read as the reverse complement.
GCTTTCGTCGCTGGTGCAGCGCGAGCTCTCAGCTGTTGCCACGGAGGGGTCGTCAGACCCGACGGTTCTTCGAGTCGAGTACAAAGCCGCGACCAACCGCATGCTGCGCGTCGCCGTCAACTCCTTCCTAGACAGCCTGGCCTTGGTATTGGAGGTCCAGGAGGAGCTCGACGTAGATGCGGTAGAACAAAGACGGCGACAAGGAACGAATGCATGAGCGTTGAAGAATAAGGCGGGTTCGAAATATACGAACCCTCCCCACCCCCCGGCGCCTTTTGTCCAAGATTCTCTTGTCGCGTTTGGCGCATCGTCGGGACGAGCACATCACACCGCTCCGCGGGAAGAGGGAGCAGCAAGCACTGCGCCCGTACATAAAGACCGGGCCAGCATGGGGCACACATCTCTCCGAGCCCATGGCGACCTGGGAAGAGGGAAAAAAAAAAAAAGAAAACAACGTCTCGATTGAAAGGGGTATCGTGACGCAAGCTCAAGCTGTTCGCGCAGCTAAGAAGAACCCAGTCATCTCACGTACTCTGTGACCGTCCTTTATAATTAACCACCCCCTCCCCCCGTTACAACTGTTCCTCCTTGACGTGTTGTCCCGGCGACACCGCCGCAGCCGCAGCCTCGGCCTCGACCTGCCGTTGCAGCTCCTCATCCGCCGCCGCCACATCCGGCATCTCCCCGTCCAGGAGATGCCCATTGACGGCGCCGTACCTGTCGGAATCGCCATCCTCCCGCTTGACATGTCCCCCCCTCCTTGGGCGGTGCCGGAACACCTTGATGGATCCGTCCTGGCCGGCGCTGACCATTGTGCCGCCGTGGACGTCCACCCAGAAACACACTCCCTTGTGCGCGGCCTTGATGCGCTGTAACACCTCTTTGCTTTTTACGTCCCAGATGACAATGTCGCCGTCCTCGCTCGCAGATGTGATGAAGGCCTGCTGCCGGACATCCTCGCCGTCTGCGTTGTCCTCCGCAGCCAAGTCGTCGTCGTCGTCGCGGTCAGTAAGCACGCCGAAACAGCCTCCGATCGAGTACCCCTGGTTCGTATGGCCCTGGTATGTCTTCTTTACGGACCCCGAGACGTAGTCCCACAACCGGATGGAGCTGTCGAGGCTGAAGGCCAGCACGAAGCGGCCGTTTGGGCTGAAGCAGACGTTGGTGACGGCGGGGTTGTCCTCGTGTACCAGTGTACGCAGGCACTGGCCGGTATAGGTATCCCAAATGCGGCTGGGAGCCAGCGCGGTCAGCCTCCGTGTTGCGCAGTTTTGGTGGGAAAAAGTTGGGTGGATAATGAGGGAGGGAATGAAACAAGACACACTGCTACTACTACTACCACCACCACTACTACTACTAAATGGGAAAATGGGAGGTAGAAGAAGCGAAAAGAAAAGGGGGGG
>NW_027192586.1:155041-219415 GCF_042370625.1 Thermothelomyces heterothallicus | reverse complement strand
GAAATACAGAAAGACACTCACATTAAGCCATCCGTCGAACAGCTCACCACCAACGTGCCGTCTCTGCAAAAGTCGACGCCGCTTACCGGGTCGCTATGCGCCGGCAAGCTGCGCATCAGCCTGCCGGCCCTGACGTCCCACAAGAAGACCGCCTCGTCGTAGCTCCCGCTCGCCAGGATGTTGCCCTTGGGCGAGAAGGCGAGACAGTAGACGTAGTTGTGGTGGCCCAGCAGCGGTCCCTTCCCCGTCCTGCCGCCCCGGACGCCGTCGGGCGAGACGCCCGTGCGCGCGGCCCTCCTCGCCGCCGCGCGGGCGGCCGGCCCCCGGGACGCCGCCACGTCGGCGCCGCCCATGCCGGCCACGGCCGCGGTCTCGCGGTGCGCGACGGCGTGCGCGGGGCTGCCCGTCACGCGGTCCCACAGCCGGATCGACTTGTCGTCGGACCCCGTGGCCAGGGTGTTGCTGTCGGGCGCCCAGGCGAGGCAGGAGACGCCCGCCATGTGGCCGACGAGGGTCTCGAGGTGCGCGCCGGTCGAGGCGTCCCAGATCTTGGCCGTCCCGTCGGCCGAGGCCGAGGCGATCCAGCGGCCATCGGGGGAGATGCGCACCTGGGCGACGGCGCGGCTATGGCCCAGGAGGAGCAGGTGTGGGGAGTAATTGGGGGTGATGGGCGGTTGCTCATGACGCCGGCGGCGATGGTAGTGGTAATGGTGGTGGTGGTGGTGGTGGTGCTGGCGGTGATGGCGGTCATCGGATCTGTCGTCCGTCGTCGACCGGCGATGAGAGGGCGAGGACGAGCTTCGGCTTCGACTTCTGCTTCTGCTGCGGCTCCGCGAGATGGAGCGACTCAGACTGCGGGAATCGGAGCGCGAGCGGGTATAGGAGATGCTCCGGGAGCGGGAGCGGGAACGGGAACGGAGTCTGGAACGCGATCGGGAGGAACGGGCAGTCGACCGCGAGCGTGATCTCGAGCGAGACCTCGAGCGGGATCGCGAGGGCGATGAGCGGTACCGTCTTCGTGTGTCGCCATTGTCTATCACAGCGCTTCCGTCTCTGTCCCTACTACGCGAGCGGCTACGCGAACGGCTGCTTGGCGGGCCGCGCCGGATGGAGAGGCTCTGGTCGGGAAGGCGGCCGGCGGTGCGCGGGGAGGTTTGGTGTGCGCCGCCCGCGGCGGCCGATCCATATCGCGGCGTGGATTCGAGACTGTCGTCGTGCACCCTGCGCCGTTTTGATGGCGGCTCTGCGGTTGGCATCCCTGATGCCGAATCGGGCTCAGACATGGCTTGTGTCGTGCACCTGCCGGGTGCAAAGCTGGTGACAGTTTGTCTGTCCCGTCGTATCGAAGGCGCCAGTTCGAGGCTTTGGGAACGCGGCGTCGGGGAACTTTCAATCGAGATGCCGGGGGTGGTCAGCCTGAAGCAACACTCCACTAAATTTTAGTTAGTGGGGCCCTAGCTTGGCTCCTTCTCACCCCTTGCAGCGTCAAGCGTGTGTAACTTTACTGTAACTTTCCGATTAACTAACTAGTGTAAATAGCTAGCTGAGTGAGCCTCCACGCAGAGGCGCGTGGTCGGGGGCAATTGAAGCCAGGGGCCATCATGAAAGGGAGCTTCCTGCTTGAACTCAGTCATCGACGATCTGCAACTCACTCGATTCTGCCCAACTCGGTCAGACCTCCCGTCGGCGAGAACGTGTCTACGTTAGTGGCTGTCCAATGTGGCCATAACTTCAACTCTTTTTTTTTTTTTTCGTATAACTAAACTTATTCAAGGGAATCATCGTTCACATTTGCGCTGCAGTCTTGTGCGGAAAAACCGGGGTGCATCGAACCAACTCCCTCGCGCAACGCGACTCGAAACATCCAGGAAGCAGATCTCATTCTCATCTCGGGCAGATTGAAAATAATAGGTAGTATAGCCCGTAGTACCTCGCTGCGGGCACGAATCTTCCCATCGCAGCACCCGACACCCATTTCACTGGTACATACATACATACATACATACATACATAGTCCTTTCATCCTCTGGTTCCGAACCGTGGCACCATGTGGGACAGGCCGGAAGAGATCAACCTCATGACGCTCAACTGCTGGGGCCTCAAATACGTCTCCAAGCTCCGCCGCGAACGCCTGGCAGAGATTGGCCGTCAGATTTCCATCGCGAGCCCGCAGCCGCACATCGTCGCGCTGCAGGAATGCTGGACCCAGGAGGACTACCGGAGCATCCGCCGCCAAACGCGCTTCATCCTGCCCTATGGCAAGTTCTACCACAGCGCCGTCCTCGGCGGCGGCCTGGCCATCCTCTCGCGCTGGCCCATCGAGGAGAGCACCATGTACCGCTACCCCTTGAACGGCCGCCCGACTGCCTTCTGGCGCGGCGACTGGTACGTCGGCAAGGGCGTCGCCTGCGCAAAGATCCGCTACGGCGCCGGTCCGAAGCAGGTCGTCGAGGTCTTCAACACCCACACGCACGCCCCTTACGAGGGCGGCAAGCCAGACGACTCGTACCTCTGCCACCGCACCGCCCAGTCGTGGGAGATTGCCAAGCTACTCCGCGGCGCTGCTGAGCGCGGCCACCTCGTGCTTGCCATGGGCGACTTCAACATGATCCCCATGTCGCCCGAGTACCAGCTCATCACCGCCCTGGCTCCCGTTAGCGATGTCTGGCGCGTGCTGCACCCGGACAGCTCGGTGGGCCCCGCTTACCACCCTGCCGAGGAGGCCCGCCGTCGTCCGATCCCCACCGCCGAGTTCAACATCCTGGAGAACGGTGCTACCTCCGACGGGCCCTACAACACCTGGCGCTGGACCAAGGCCCAACAGAAGCTTCTGGGGCCGGGCAAGGACCCCGTCACGGTGCCTCCGGACACTCCTGGTACGACCACGACCGCATTTCCTTAACACACCCCCTCTTTGACTCTGTCGTTACTGACTCCGCTCTTCCCAAAAGATCCTCTCGGTAAGAGGCTGGATTACATATTCGCCAGCTCGGGGGATGTCCTCGCACTCGGTGGCGCCTGGATGGTCAAGCGAGCAAGTGTCGGCATGATGATGCGGCATCCGGAGCTGGGCTGCTCCCTCAGCGACCATTTCGCCGTCGAGGCCACCCTCGCCTTCCACCCGTCTCGACAAGCCTCCACGTCCCCATCTCCGCCACCGCCACTCCCTGAACCCGGCTCCAACAACAACGCCGTCTCCAACGGCGGATCTATCCTTGGCGCAGCAACAGCAGCAGCAGGAGCAGCAGCAGGAGCAGCAGCAGGAGTAGGCGGCATCCCGATTAACCCCCCCGACGAACCCACGCCGCCCACGAGCCCGGAAGAGGCAGCCCGAAAAGCCGACTCGGCCCTCCACAACGGCGCCTACCTGCAACTGCACTCGCCGGCGCCGAGCCTGCACAGCTCCATCACCACCGCCACCGGGCCAGCCACCGCCGCCGCCGCCGCCGCCGCCGCCGACGCGACGGAACAGCAGCGGCCGCCCTCTTCTTCCCTGCCCCCCGCAGCCTACGACGCCATCCTGGCCCTGATAGCGTCCTACACGGCCCGCTCCCGCGGCCAGCGGACCTGGCGCGCCCGGCACTTCTTCCTCTCCCTGCTCGTCACCGTCGCCTGCCTCGTCGGCGTCTGGTTCACCCCGTCGGGCAAGACCTACGTCGCTTTCATCCTGACGCTGGTGGCCGCCCTGGGCCTGGTGGCGGGCACCGTGGACGGGCTGATGGCGCTGCTCTTCTTTGGCAGCGAGCTTAAGGCGCTGCGCGAGTTCGAGTGGGAGGTGAGAAACGCGCGGAAGAGGGCCCTCCTGGACGCGCTCCGCGACGATGACGGTGGTGGTGGCGGAGAAGCAGCCGACCACGTGGGTGAGGAGGAGTGGTAAAGTCGGTGAGGACATCGCATTTTTCTTTTTTTTTCATTTTCCCTCTCTCTTTCTCTTCTATACCTCTAACTGTGGCTTTCTGGTGTGTACTTTGAGTGGCAGACAACTCGGTGATCTATCCAGCAGTCAATTCTCAAAGAGTGTTGGCTTGACATAACTCGGTCGGTTGCTCAGCCATAGGGCTGTGACCAGAGCGCATTCGAGCAGCATTAACAATAAGCAAAGTCGCTGAACTTTGTCTTCAGCTGAGCGTAGATCCAAGCAGCATTGTGCGACAACTCGAAGCACTGGCGGATTATGCGCGCCTGCCCATATACCTATTTCGGTTCCTCCCTATTCTACGGTATACCGACCGACATACCAAAACGCGGCGATTGGGGAGGAAGCCCTCGGTGCCAAGAAACAGCTGTTCAGAGGAGTACACATGCCTTTTTTTTGGAGACCTTTTCCCCTCTCTCTGCATAAAGCTACACCCTGGAGATCTCGAGGCACATCCGGTCAGGATTTTGTAGGCCCGCCTGCTGAACGCTGGTCGTTACCGCTCTCGCATTCGGCCTTGATGCTCCCGAACATCGAGCGGTCGCCCACAATGTCAAGTCCCTTCAGTCGGGGGAGGCCGGCCTGGAGGCAGCGTCGTACCCTTCTTGGAACCGTTCCAACTCGGCCAATACCTCCCTCAATTTGGGCCGTCCAAAGTAATTGCCATCCCATGTCCCTCTCGTTTTCCTCTCTTCCCGCATATCAAGAAACTCTTCCGCTGCCTTGACCTCAGCCTGCCACCACTCTCGAGCCACCCTGAGGACGTCCTCGGCGGTGCTGCTTTCCTTGCCCCGCAGTACAAGTCTGCCAGCCTGCCTCACGATCGAGCTGGAGAGCACCTCACGCCTGCCCCTCGTACAACGATCAATGAGGTCCCTCAACCCGCTTGGCGTCAGGCGAAACGAGGGGAACTCAATGTCCGGCTCGTAGCGGTACGACTGCCAAACAGCGGCCTTGTTCGGCGCGCTCTGACCCTCAAAAATACACCACAGAACGCGGCCGAGCATGTACACCATTGAGGACTCTTGCTCGGCCTCATCTAGAGCAAGCCAGGCAATGTTGTAGTTGGAATACCCGTGCGGGCGGGGAGCCGAATAGTCTTCTGATGCTTGCAAGACATCCCAATCGGGGAGGATCTGGCTGAGTCGAGCGGCGAAGTGGCCACGAGTCTCCTCAGGGATGCCCGGGTTTGCGTCATCCAGCTCGTCGCTGGCCAAAATTCTAACGTACTCGATGGCGTTGACTTCGGGGGAGGCGAACTCGCACCAGACGCCCCGCTGCTCGAAATCGATCATGACAAGGTCGTTAGTGGCCGATAGGACGACATTATCGAGCCGCAAGTCTGGGTAGAACATGCCACCGCGCTCATGAATGTGGAGCACAGCCGAGGCTAGCTGTGACGCCCATCTGACCTGTTGTTCCAGCTTGAGATGACCATGGATTCGCATCAGGGGGAGCTTGTCTCGGACACTGCCATGCTCATGATACGGCATGAGGAAGCCAACCACCGCCGTCTTGCCGCCGAACAAACAGCGCTTGGTGACAAGATACTGGGGCCGCGATATGATGTTTGGATGGGGTTCCATCAGCAGGAGATTCCGCAGTTCGAGGAACAGATACTTGGTGTTGCTGGTTAGGGCCTTGAAGATCCACAGGCCGTCGCCCTCCTGGCACGCTTTCCGCTTCCGCATGCGCACAAGACACACACTGTCGTACAGCTCCTGGACGGTGCTCAAGCTCGCAATGTCGACGGCCTCAGGGAGGAGCTCGGGGGCAAGCCCGAGACTCTCGCTCAGGTTGGCCACCCCGAGCAGCTGTCGCTCCACGTAGTACGTCGGCACCACAGAGATCTTTGTCTTGCGAATATCGAAATGGAGGGCTTCAAAGATGATGCGGGAGCCAAACGGCAGGCCCGGAACCAGCGACGAGTACGTGTCATATCCGCGTTCTGTGATCCAGTTCTGCAGGACGCGGACAATGTATCTGGATATCCCAAGTCGACGGAGTCTTGCGGCGTCTTTGGTATGGAAGGCGACATTCAGATCCAGAAGCTCGCGAAGGACAGGCGAAGCCACTGCTTGCTCGGGAATGAAAACATCGAGGCGCATCGGTGGCACGTGGGAGAGGAAAAGGGGCACGGCATAGTACTGGGTGCCCAGACCGGTGCAGCCGTCAATCCGAAACAGGGCAGGCTGAGGGAACTCGAGGCTATCGAGCCGGTTCTTTGGGTTAAGCTGAGAATCCTCCCATAGGACGAGCTCGGGACGCGCCGTAGATCCGTCCTTGACCAACGGGTTCTGGGTAAAGGCAGCCGTGGGATGGATCACATCGTGTATCAAGGCCGAGTTTAACTCCATGGCCAAGGAACAAGACCTTTTTCGAGCCGGTTAGGGCCTGCAAAAAGTCGAACCAGATGAGCAGAACGACTTGGCTGGAGCGGGAGGGACGGTTCGACAAACGATGAGAAAGCGAGCCAGTGAACACGACGGGTCGTGGCTCTCATCGCAAATACGGCACAACTTCGACCAGAAAAGGAACTTGTAGCGGAAACAGCCCGATGCCCAGCGTTGAGTGCCCGCTATGCCTCTCACGTCCCGAGCGGTCGAGTGGGCTGCCTTGGGGACTCGCCAGGGCTGCGACTTTCCGTCGGGGCCGCGGTAGTCATGCCGCGGCAGGTGAGGACTGATGGACGCGGCTTCCGCCTGCAGACACCGTGACCGGCACAGTCTCAACACAGGCGCCCCGCGGCGCGCTTTCCTGCTGGTTCTGCTCTGAACGACAAAGATGGAGAGGCCTGTCCGCGCTTTCCATTCGGCCCCAACACGTCATGCAGAACCGCAGCAGCTCAAGCCTAGAACGAGAATCCGCGTGGGAGTGCCTTCTGAATAAGGTACCTACCAGGTAGAGTCGGACCACCTCGGGCGCTCATTGAACTTCGAAATAACCAAAAAGAACTTTCTTTTTTATGGCCTGATGAATCAATTCAAACCAGTCAACCGAGAAATACTTTGCCCGATTATGATTGGCTGTGCAGTCCGTGTCCGGTAGCAGGGCAAGATCGGGCCGGAGGTTAGCTCGCGATGCTGCGAGGGGTTTAGTACGTCAATGATCGACTTCTCTGCCGATAGATGGCCGTCTGAACTTCGGAAACTTAGGGTGCTAACGTGCCCTGTAGGCAGTTGGCAGGCACCGCTCCACCTTCTCGCATAAAGAAGTAGCATGATCGGCCGAGTTGGGCAGCCAGTTCCGGGTCCAGGTTGCTTGCTGCATGGCTTCTGCATGCCTAGCAACCCAAATACTATAATAGTCGAAGCCGAGCGGCGTACGTTTCGTGCTCGTCGCATGGAACAGAAAGCGTTGCCGTTGTTTGAGAACGGTAAGTTGGGAAAGATGCGAAAGCAAAGTTGGGCTCGGGCATCTCTGCTTGGAGAACGCGATGGTTTCGCACCTTTCAGCATACTATGGTACGGGGTAGTTTGTTCGGGCAAAGCAACCAGAGTTGCCGCTGGAGCATCACCGTGTACTCGTCTCGTAAGCTCCAAATATTCTCATGAGAAGGAAACCACATCCTGCATTCGTCAGTGCGTCTGCCCCCTCCTTCCCACTCCGATTTCGTCCCCGGTGGAGGAAGTGTGTTCATCATCGACTAACCTACCATCAGCCATGTGGCATATACCGTATGTACTGTGCATATGCAGTACAGAGGTGCTTAGGCGGGGATGCTGGCTCGCAGTGAAGCAATTTGCTGGAGGCTCTCTGTCACCCTTCCCGAGGCAATTAGTACCTTGAGACAACTGACTCGGAATGCATTGTCTCAACGATTAGTCACCAAGAACATCATTCAGCCCCGAACTGCACGATCGACGGCGAAACGCATTTGCGGCCATGCACAAAGCAAAGACAGGGTTACGGGCAGAGAAACATCGACTGTCTTGCGATTCTCAAGACCCAAAAATGATGGCAGCCATGACTAAGCTCTTGGGGTCAAATCATGCTCGGGAGGACCGGATGACGATGCCTTACCTTTTTGGTTGAGTTCCTGTTTCGAGCCATGACGGCCTGATGCTCTAACACTCACAGACATTAAGGTTCCGAGAGTTATGTGATTATGGCTGAGCGACAACACACTTTGCGGGTATGGTCCTGCTGGCTTCGAACTCTGGCAACTAAACCGCCGACAGCGGAAGGGTCGGCTCACTGCATATTTAAAGGAAATAGGAGTGGCCCGTCAAGAGCCAGCCAGACAGGCCGCAGAGGACAATCTGCAGCCAACCCCCCCCCCCCCCCCCCAATCAAGGGCATCCGCACTTCCAAAGGCAGAAAGAGCTCCCCAGTCACCTGTGGCAGTCCCAGTGTCGCACGATCAATTTCCTTTCGAGAGTCGCAGCCGAGAACTGACTAGCCATTTGGCCGAGAACAGGGTGCAAAACAACGATTTTCGTATCATGCTTTAATGCTGGTGAGTGAGCGCCATTCGAGGGCGTCCGGAGCGCCCGTAGTCGGTGCTCGTGCGCGGGGACTGGCCGATGCCCCCTCCGACTCCCGCCAAGGCCGCGCGGAAAGGTGAGCCGTGGGACGGTGGATGAAAGATTGAAGCGAATGTACTGTACTCCGTATATACTATGTACATACGGGCGCACACGTACCGGTGTATGTAATCTGTGCACTTCAGGACTTGTTGTGTTGTCGGTTGCAGAACCCGAGTTTCCCCAGTGAGGCAGGACCCGCTATATCTGCAAGGCTATATTGACCGGTGAGCAGGGTCCTGGGGGTGTCAGCACCAACCATTGTAGTGGGGTGGAGAGAGAGAAACAGCACTTCAAATGGTCTCGGTCGAGTGGTCGGATTGGTAAATGAAAGCGCCCGTCACTGATAACTATTGGCTCCCCTCCTCCCCTCCTCGGAGTTCGGCTACGTTCCGTCGTCCGTTGACGTCGAAATGGCACATTTAGGATCAGGGTCGGCACTCCCCGCCCTTTTCTTTCACGTCGAATCAGTGATCGGTGTGATTCCGGTCCCTGCCCTTTCAAGACCACAAAACCACGGCAGAACCTGGAGAGGCAGCAAGTACAAGGGATGACGGAGTTTCTCGTCTCGGAGGAGGTGGTCTGCGCTTATAAAAACCGTAGGCCCTTGGCTGTCTCAGCGGATGGATCTGATCCCGACCCCGAACCGCTCGGTCCGATCATATATATCAGACGACCTGAAGAGAACTCGAAGGTGGGTGTTGTGTCCAGTAATCCGCGTTCTGTACACTATCTACCTAGCCGGACAAAAAACTCGGCCTAGTAAGCACCTTAGGTACTTCGTACCCAGCCGAAGATCACAAACGAGAGAATGGCCAGGCTTGGTTCGCTTTCCCTTTTCCAAGTACGGGCTGGTGGAGACGAGTTATGCGGACGTCGAAACGTTAGGTTGAGCACATCCGATGGCGTCAGACCCGGGTCCTTTGGATGTGCGAAGTGTGTGGGTCCTGGTAACTAACTAACGGTAGTCGGCTAGTAGAAAGCCTTGCGGCCACGCATCTCTTGCTGCAAGTCAGTCTTGCATACACTAATCCGTTGCTGGGTCTGCACGAGCTTGCGTCTTCCGGCTGCGGAACAATTCCTATTGCCCTGCTCAGTAGCCAGCACCCATGTGAGAGCGGAGCTGTTATCTCTCCCGAGAATGGAAAGCACGAAAGGATGTGTAGCTGTCAGGTGAGATGGCGAGACCGCGAAATTTCAATATCGTTCCTGTGCACGGTGATGAGCTTTTGGAAAGCTCGCGTACACAAGTGTACCAAGTAGCCTCGAGCGGGAGCTGGACCTACAGCGGGCTCCGCCTTGCTTGCTCTCCTGAGTGCCAGATGGCAACTCCACTAGTTAAGCGGTGTGAGCGTTGGCCCTCCGTGAGAGTCTGGGAAGAAAAGTGTGCGCAACCTTTGGCCATCAAACCTCTCTGACCGTAAGATGGTTATCAGTCCAACAATTGGTACGAAGTACTTCTCGACACTTTTTATTGATCACGCTGGCAGGGAAATCGCTGTCGCCAAGTCCCTTGGATGAGCTCGAGTTGTGCCATCCCAGCGCGTGAGGTACACCGAGCCCACACGCTAGAAGCTTCGCCGCTGCTTCCGAAACCTGCGATTGGCCGCGAGGTTGGGGTAAAGGTCCCGCGCGGTCGGTTGAACCGGGATACGGAGAGTATCTGACCATGAAGCAACGATTGCTAAAAGCGACTTCATTGGCAAGCCGGCCAGATTCACGACCTTCGCGACACCGTTTGGCATGCCGTCCTGCAATCATACCTGCTTCTGCCGGTAAGCACTTCGCATGGATAAGTGGGTGTGTCCGGCACCCAGCGCTGGATTCGAATCGAGTCCCAACCAGACCGACGAAATCAATCCGTGATGGGCAGGAGAGTAACAGCCCGGACATACAAATACCTTTGATAACCTTGCAAGGTTGTGCGACTCGAGAAAAGAACTGGATGCTCGAACGTTCCATTCCGTGACCTGGTGACCAATTCTGCTGTGACTGCGAAACGAGCCCAGACCAGGTACCCGTCGCACCTCATTTTGCCGCAATTGCACTCCCCTGGTCAGATTTGCTCCCCTCACTGGCCGCACCTGCCACTCGTCAACCAGGAACAGGCAAGGGTGAAGGGGCAAGTCGTGGTCAGGCCGCACCTTCCCCGCGACCGGTGAATCTTTCCTCTTTACTTTATCTCGTCGCCACGCTCACCGATTCTTCCCTTTGCCAGCAAACGAGACAACAGAATTCTTCACCGGCCGTTCTGGACTCCACTACGCAACAGTCACCGTCCCAATTCGGCCTGTGCCGTGAGACATCGCCCGTATTACCTGCTTTCCCTCGCGCCGCAGCAACCAGCCATTGGGCAACACGCAACTTGAACACGCAACGCGCAGCCGCTGGGCAGCGGGCACCTGGCACCGACAGCAACGGAGTCGGATCTTCCCTGCCGAAACAGCTCATTTCCATTGTTGGAACTGGGCTGGCCAAACTGCCCAGAGCTGCTCGCCAGTCAGTCAACCGCCGCCCGAGGCCACAGCCCCAGCTTCCGGCGCCGCAGCCCGAGTCAATCTCAAACTCGGCGTTAGCCTGTCGCAGCAATCGGCCGGAGCTCCTACCTGCTCCGAACACGTCGGCGTCTCGTCCGGCACGGGTGCGGGACGGCACGGCACGGCACGGCATCCGACTTCTATCAGCAGCCGCAGCCACTGGCCGAAGCCTCCGAGGCTGGGCGAGGCTCTGAGTGTGGTGGCAGCTCGAGCAGCGGGCAATTCACGCTACTTGCCCGTCTCTCGGCTGTTTCCTTGGCCAGTGCCTACCCCCCTGCTTCGACCCGATCTTGCTACAACCCCACCCATCCTCGCCGCCTCGTCGCAGGCAGCTTCTGTCTGCCACCCCCCAACTGCATCGGGTACCGTTGTCAGGTGCGCCTGCTCCGCCCTCGCACGCTTTTGTCCGGGCTGTCTCGCTCCCTTGGTTGCCATGGCGCATCTGTGACATGCTCGGGCCTGGGCTTCTGTTCACTCCCCCCCCTTCTCCGTACGGCTGTGACTTCGGAGCGACTCGCTCTCTCGTCGTTCCAAAAACACTCTCTGGGTGCTGGCTATGCACATTCCCTTGTTTCCCCCTTGCAGACCGGGTACTTCTCCACCACGTGCTCCCTCGGTCGACGCTTCTCTCGAGCCTTGCCACCCTGCCCGATATAGCAACCCCGGCACGTCTTCACCATGGTAAGGACTTTGTTTTTCTTATTCGGGGCTATGCGGCATCGTGCATGGCAGCATTCAGCGCTCATCCTGGTGGCTGTTTCGGCCCATATTCTCACCCGCTTTCACTGTTCCCCCCCTCTCCTCATATTCCACGCGTATATCCCCCGTTCAGCTCTCCCCGGTTTCTCTTCCCTGCCCCGTCCTGTCATCTCTTCTTGCAACCTAGCTCACCGGTCCGCTTCCCGTCCTCAGCCTTCCCCCCTGATTCGCCAAGGGTGCGGTGAACTGACCATGCTTTTCTAGAACACAAATATTAGGAAACGGCGAGCTTACGGGCACGAGGAGGCGCCTGCGGAGTCTATGTTCTATAGCCTGCCCTACTCGCCAGCCCTACTGAACAACCTTTCATTGCCAGCCGACCACCGGTATATACTGGATCAAGGCCCTCTACCATATGTGCTGCCTCCCTCTAGCCCTCTCTCTTTGACACGACCGGAAGCTCAGCAGTATGTCCTAGAACAAGCGGCCTTGATACTTAATCAACCTGTAGACGCTCTCCTGGATCTCAGCAACCATCACTACCCGTACTATAACAACCCACCACAGCACTTGGATCAGGATACCCCTCATCACTTCTCAAAGAAACCCCGATTGAGCCCGAGCAGTCAGATGCCGACACAATCGTACTCCGACGAGCAAGAAAAGGGCACGACAGTCGCCCAGGCAGATGATGGTTTAAACTCAGGACGCAGATCCCAAGGCCTTTTTCCGGGCACAGACTCTGGATCAGGATGGACTGGTGCGCGGCTAGCTGACTGTTTTGCGAGCTTCTCTATGTGCCCCCCGTTTGAGCCTCAATCTTGTAGGTTTTCTCACGCGTCGTGCTGCGTGGCAGGATCATGCAGTTTTGTTGCTAATTACAGTTATCAGCATATCAACCTTTGCTGGCCCGTTCGTCATATGACTATGATGATAATGGGTCGCCGGGCTTGGATACTACCGTGGTTTCGGTGCAACCTCAAGCCCAGGTCGCTCTGGTCCCTCCGCCGGTCATTTCGGAACCCTCTTCCCTTTTTCCATGCGATGATCCCGCACTGATGGCTCAGTACATCCCAAACTATCCTCCGCTACAACCCGAGCGGATCACAGGTCTGCAGCCAGCTACCAGTCGGGAAGAGATGATATACCCGGGTGTGTCGGCAGCAGGTAACGCTGGCGGTGCTCACGGCGTCTCGGCCCTTAGAGGTCAACCTCAGCACTATGCCCCGGTGCAGACAGGCGCCGTGCCGATCACATATGCTGGCAGCAGTGACGTCTCGCCTTTCAATGGACACGGTATTGTCATGAATCCGCCGCCGCGCTTCCATTCAGTCCAATGCTTCGATGTTGTGTCGAGGACCGAGAATGCGAGTACACAGAATGATTCTCCCGCTCTGGATTTCTTCCCTGCCCAGAGAACGGCACCTGTCAAGCGCGGGCCTTTCAAGGACCAAGATTCCCGAGAGAAAACAGCCCTGACCAGAAAGATGGGCAGCTGCATTCGTTGCCGAATGCAGCGCATCCGAGTGAGGCAATTCGCAGCTGTTTGAGAAGATGTCCGAACTAACTCACAATAGTGCAACCTTGATCCGGAAAACGAGAAAGGCCCATGTCTGTCATGCAAGAAAATTGCCAGCAGTGCCAAGGTGTACCGGCTGAACTGTTTACGGCTGAAAATCACGGACGTGAAGCTGTTTAAGCCTGGTCAAGTCAAGGGACAGGAGTGGACCAGTCGCTGGAAAGATAGCGTGATGGACGACATTGGCAGCTGGGAACCGTCACAGCCGCGCGTCATTCGGGTCACAGAGGGCTACACTGGCCGGTCAGTGGAGCTGCAGGTGCGGCAGTTCAAGCCTCAGCAGGGCGACAAGGTCAAGAGGTCCTGGGTGTCGAAAAATGGCCGGAGGTACGAAGTTCAGATCCCGACTTATGCCATTGTCAACATGGATGACGCCAAGGCCAGCTTTGACAAGTACATTCGGACGAGTCTCGAGGCTTGCTGCAAGCACCTGCTGAGCTCACGGGACGAACTCCTCTCGAGAACTTACTTTCTTGCCATCAAGCTGGCGCAGAACCGCTCAACGCCGCAGTCAGAAAGGAGTCTGCTGGTCGCCACTTTCGAACTTTGGATGTCGGTCCGGCTGACAACGAAATCATTCGAAATCGTCGGGGATGACACCCTGGGCATGCCCCGAAACATTATCGACGACAAGGACAGCCCGCTGCACGGGAAGATCCCTCTCCCACCCGTAATGGGCGCGCAAATCGACTCGGTCATCATCCACCAGATTCAGCCTCGTCTTCGCCGCAAGACGCTCGAGGAGCTGCAGAAGATGACGCAGGAAAAGAAGCAAAAGACATGGCTCACGACATTTTTGGTGACGTTTATCCTGTTGCACAACATCGCCCTCATAACCAAGCATGATGCGGACTATGCCAGAAAGCATGGACTACCGGTGAGTTCCCCCGACGTTCTAAAGGTTAAGCGAAGAACATAGCCAACACTCACCGTCGGCAGACGCGGTTTGCACGAGAGGCTAATGTTAAGGAATATAACCTGGGTAAGTACTTGCAACGCGTGTGCTGCGATGGCTCGATATTGACACGGTGTGCAGGGGCGAATACGTTGCTTGCCTACTTCCACTACTGTAACAAAGCTATATACCCGTTCTCTCGCGAGTGCAAAGATCAGGAGTTGCAAACTCTGGCGGAACTTGACGACGAGGCGCTCGCGTTCGTCCACTTCGTCAGGGAATCGGTTGCAAAGAAGAGTAAGTTAGCTCGACTTGGCCATACACACTAAGGACGATACTAAGGCAAGTGCTTCGACTAGAGGAGGAGTGGGAAAAGTTGTGGGCTCATGACGAATACGAACACGAGTACTACTACGTGTCGCAGCTTTTTGAGCACAACTGGCAACCACGAACTATGGCATAAATATTCCGTTTGGGTTAGACTAGGCGTTTGGTGCGGCTTTTCCGTTTGGCCTCATGGTGTCGGTTGTTGGGTGGGTGTTGGAGTTCCGAAGGACAGGATCGTGAGATGAGCCGCCTGAACGGATCGTTCGTGGGTTGGAAGTGGTAGCAACATAAGGTTCTGGCGCTGGCTGTTTGTCCGTTGAGAGAAGCGGTCGCTGACAGCGGGGATGGTGCCCAAACTGGATTCCAGGCACGACGGTTGTGCCGCGAGATACGAGATATGTACGGAGTGCATCCCTGACAGAATCCAAAGTGTTCCCCAATCTTCCTCTCCCACAATCGTACAACCTGCCTGAGGAGTGTCGTGCGAGTCTCTATTTGGGCCCGCCCGAGGAAACGCTACACTCCACACCAAGTCATTCGACCCCCCTCCGGAAATCGTTGACCTGCAGGCCCGCTTGCATTGAGGTGCACCTTTGTGCTGCGAAGCCTCAGCTAACCAATCGCGGAACGGCGTCTTGCTCCAGCGGAACGCGACTGTGCAGATCGTCTTGTTGCTTGTACGGATTACTCCACCCTTCGAGTTGCATAGCTCGTCCATCAAGCCGGGGTCAGGGATCTTGTGGAGAGGGAACACAGATCTCTCTCATCCGATTCCGATCTACGCTTCCAGTCCCTGGTGTATTCAATGGCTGGCTAGAACTTCGCAGCGCAGCGTCGTCGATAGTTGAGTCGAATGACGGCTGCCGGCAGATAGCCAAAAAGGCATCCCGAGCCCATGCGAAATTTCGAGTTACGTTTGTGATTCTCTCTCTTTCCATTCTTGTCTCATTCGTGCACCGGCCTCCTCGACCCATTGCCTAGACCAGACCGACTCTTCTCTCTCTAACCACAATCGGATCGTTTTTTTTTTTTGACACATTTTTCTTGTTCCACTGCGACCGAGGCGGAATCGTGTTTTTCTCTTTCTCACACGTGGCCAGCTACCGCGCGAAGCTATCTGGGTCAGTGAGGTCGAGAGCAAGCGCATCCAAGAGCATCACTCGGAAACGGCTGTGTGCTTTTGTCACCTATTCACATCCTACAAGTGGTGTGCCGCTCGGGCAGTTCCTCTGTCGTACAAACCACCTGCAACGCAACGGGAAAATATCTGGGTATGGACCCTTCCCGTTCCGTCCGCATCCGCCATGAGATTTTGCGAGGTCAGATAAGCTCGGGTGTGGCAAGCGGCTTTTGTTCTATCAAATCTCTCAGTTTTTTCTTCCCCCTGCGCTTCTCAAGCCTCTCCCGAGCCAGACTTCTTTTTTGCTTTTCTTTTCCTCTTTTTTATTTTTTCGAGCGGCAGAGAGGGTCTTCTTCGAGCCTCAGAGTCTCTTCGGTTCCGTTGCAGCTGGGCCATGCGCGCCAATGAATCCCGTTGTCCCACTATCGACATCTGCACCTGCCGTGTGCTTTATCCTGCAGAACGCGGTGGTGGTGGGTGGTCTTGACCCAGGAAGCCACAACCTAAATTCTCGACGAATCACGCCCCAGGATGCAGTTTGCCTCTCCCCAGTGCTTGCAGATTCAACTGCCAGTCTTTTCCATTTGCATCCAACGTTGCTTAGGTTCCTTTCTTTGTATACCCTTGGTGTTGTGTTGCCTTTGGTGTGGTTGACAGAGCTCACCGAATCGACTCCCTTCGCTGCACGCGCATTATTGCATACGGTCGTTACCTCTTCATATCTGTGTCCACTCCGCAATTTTGAAGCTTTCTTCTTTTCCCTAGTTCTCCATTTTTTCCGTCTGACTTTTCGCGCCACGCGCTCTCCAGCCAGCAACGTCCGAAATCACTGCATCGAGAGCTTTGGGTCCAATCCATTCAGCGGTGCTTCTCAACCTCGGTCTCGTTACAACTTCCATTCTTATCCTTCTTCATTTCGCGTCCGAAGCTATGCCTGGTTATGTTTTCGTCCGTTATTACGTACGACCCGTCATCGGCATGCCAACCCCGGCCTTTTGGCGCCGCCCTATGCAGGCAGTGCATTACCTGGCACGTTAGTGTCTCCGATGGCGGGTCTCGATCTTGCTCCCGCTTCCCCGGGCGGTTGATGTTGCTGCAGGCCGACGCCATTAGTTAGACTAGGTGGCGTATGGCAAACCTAGTCCCCTGCCGCTCCATGATGCCCAGGCTCGTGCCTGGTACTTCTGCTACTTTATGTGAGAAGTCACGGTACTTCCCGAATGCTATGCCACCGCCCATCCCTTCGCCTTTGAGTCGTTCTTTTCCTTCTCTGCTCCCTTAGCCCCCCTCCGCGTCAGTGACCCCATCAACGGAGAACACAAGCGCGAAAAACCAAGGCACCTAGCCGAGACGGCAGTTTTGATGGGTGTGGCCATCTGTCCCGCTGACTCTCTCCTTACACACCCACCTTCCTAGACATTTGTCTCCCCTTCCCCCCCCCGGTCCGTGACGGAAGCTCCCGCGTTTGGGACTCCCACCCTATTGAGACGACCAACCTCCTGTGTTGAGCTTGGTCTTACCTGTCAAGCCCGGGACTGCCCTTTACCACCTTGGCTACCCGCCGTACCATCCCGTCCCGAGTCGGTTGCTGAAGCTGGAGTGGTGGAACCTGGCTCTACACCCTCTCTTTCAGGGGAAGGGGGACAAGAGTTACCTCCCGTCTGGCCTGGGTACCTGCTGCTCCTAGCCTTTCCAGTGTTACCGCTAGCGGGAATCCCACTCGTTCTTTCTTCTTACCGTCCGGTCGACTGCGCAGAACGGCCCTGTCTATCTCACTCGTCCTTGGCAGCCGGTCTGCACTTGTCCTCGCCAGCCACGAAAGAGGACGGCATGCGGGCTGGTAGTTGCCGGTACAACTCGCGTGTTTGTTCTTTCTCTCTACCGGGGGGTCTGTCTTGCTGCTCCTTGAAGGGTATCCCTCGACGCCTACATAAGCCGGCTAGCGCTCCCGTCTTCCGCTCGACCACGAGGCATTGAAGACTCACACTTCTCTAACCAAGTCTCGTTCTGTCCGTCCACTCTTTCTTCAGGCCTTCTTCTGTCCAGAAGTTGTCCGCCCGATTGCGACACGAAACTAATACGGTTCCCTCGGCGCACGCATCTTCCCAATTGCTGATCACTACCTTCTCGTTTCGAGGTGAGAATCTCGTGTGTCTCTGCGAGCTTCGCTCTCCGCTATCAATTCTAGTGGTCCATACGCCCGTCTGTTGTAACGTTCTGACCCGTAAATAGGGATTACATCATCAACATGTCCACCGTGGTCACTGCTCCGGTCGTTGACACTCCCGGCTTGGCCTTGTTCGCCAGGACCAATACGGATGCTCCCGCTCTCCCGGCCGGCTTCCCAGCCCAGCTCCGGCACAAGCTAGCCTGGACCGGTTCTGACTTCAAGGGCTCGTCCGACCATATCATGGTCCTGAGTGATGTCCACCTTGCCGAGATCGAGTCTGCCCTCGAGAGCTACAAGTGCAAGTGTTTTCCTCTCAGTTTCCCGACTGGTTTCGTCTGCCGCTAACACGTCTTGCCAGCTCTCGGTCAGGACGGTGACCTTGTGGAAGCTGCCAACTTCCCGCTCCCGACCCTTGGTCCAAAGCTCAGGGAGCTCAGCGATGATGTTCACAACGGCAAGGGCTTCTGTGTTATCCGTGGCATCAACCCTGCCTCGTACAGCGTGGAGGACTTGACTCTGATTTACCTCGGCGTCCAATCGTATATTGCTGAACAGCGTGGGCGCCAGGACAAGCGTGGAAACATGCTTGGTGAGTTAGAACGCGTCATCCTCCCTCCCTCTCTCTCTCTCTCTCTCTCTTCAGCGAGCCTTGCTGATGATTGCTGATGATTGCGTAGTCCATATCGTTGCGGACAACAGCACCAAGCGAGCGGCCAACCACCACCGCCACTCGACCAAAGCAATTGTGAGTCGTCACTTATGCCGTCTAATAGGCCCGCGTCTCATCCACGCGAGTGTGTGTCTTGGGTGTGCCTATTTACTAACGACGCATGACTACTTTCTAAAGACGTTCCACAACGAAGAGGCCGGCGATGTCGTTAGCTGGCTGACGCGCAGCACAGCCGCGACGGGCGGCAAGTGCATCATCGCCTCGGCCTATACGGTTTACAACGTCCTGACGGCTACAAGACCCGACGTGATCCGCACACTGGCCCGGTCTGATTGGCCCTTTGCTCTGTAAGTTTGCTTGACCACCCCAAGCACACCGAGGCCGGCAACTGACTGGACTCGGCCAGGCCTCGCTTTCAATGCCGTCCGGTCATATTTTACCAAGACTCGAAGCTCATTATGAACTTTGGTCGCGCTGCTCTCATGGGGAGCGAAGCGCATCCTCGACCGCGGAACCTGCCGTCCTTGTCGGCGCGTCAGATCGAGGCCTTGGATGCCATCGAAGCGATTGCCCGAGCCACTCAGTTGGAGATCCAAACGCAGGCAGGAGATATGCATTTCATCAACAACCTGGCTATCCTGCACCGCCGCGAGGGTTTTGCTAACGGGCAGGCGCCCACGGAGAAACGCCACCTGGTGCGCATGCGCCTCCGCAGCGCCGAGAAGGGATGGCCGATCCCTCGCGAACTCGAGACAGAGTGGGATGTGGCCTTCAGGAAGCACGGAGTCAAGCACTGGCACGTGGAGCCCATGCCGCCGTACTTTTTCCCCATGCGCAACCAGCCCAACTAGATTACGGAAGACAATTCCTTCCCGGCGCTTGTACCTTGTTTTCGCCCTTTTGTCGTTGCATTCGAGGCGTTATCATGTAAGGCTGGGCATGGAGAAAGGCAGCAAAAGGGTACATCGGCGTCTGGGTTGGCATCTGATTCGGCATTCGGCATCGTTTCTGCTTGATCATCGTTTTCTGGTGCGAAAATGTTTATAATTTGGACCATAAAAGGGGGGATGGCGACAGACTGTATCCACATGGTTAATGGATTTTTGGAAGAAAGGAAAATTTGTTCTCCATTTGTGTTTTTCTTCCTTTCCTTCCCCCCTCAGAACTGACGGTTGTCTTTTGTGGCATGGCACGGTGTTGGTAGACAAGATTCTATGACAAGCTCAATCCAATGCTAAGCAGTAATTCACCCGCTGCTGCCCTGTTTTTTTTTTTTTTTTTTTTTTTTTTTTTTTTTTTTTTTTTTTCTTTCCTTTTCTTTCCTTTTCTTTTTTTATTTTGTGGAGCTGGTCATAGCTGTGTAACTGGTAATTCAGGAATGCTGTTCCGGAAAAAGGACCGGATGGTATGTCGTGATACTGCGATGCTTCTACCCAGGCGTGTTCAACTCGGAGTCTCGCTTATACATAAAGAGAAAGCCGACGTAATACCAATACACAACAGGGATGCCGTTACGCGTTGGTTACTTCGTATGCTCGGTTCGCCCAGAGCGGCTGCTTTCTGCGGACGGCTAGCCCCTTGGGTCAGACTGCGGGGTGTGTGAGACTGCAAGACTTGGCTTGCGCCATCGAAGTCCAGCGGCCCGAGCAGTCCCAGGCTCCGGGGATAGTCAGTGGGGGGCATCCATTTTCGTCATCAAATGCATTGCACCGTGACCAGGATCAAAACCTCCAGAAAATCATGGAGCACTCTAGCACTGCCTTGCCTTTGTTTGAAAAGATCAGTCGGCACTGGTTGCTCTAACGAAAGGACAGGCTTGTCTCTTCCCGGTCCCCGCCGGCCTTCGCTCCGGTGTCACGTTTTCGATCGGACCCGGGTGGGCCCCGAAGATCCGGACCCTCAGGGATCCGCTGGGCTGACCAAATTGGGCATGTGGGGCAGCTTTGGAACCCACATCACCTGCACCTTCCGTGATCCTCTGGAGCCTAAGCCCACGCATCGGAGCCTCTATCATCCGATTATGATTCTTTGCGGCTTCCTCCGTGTCCCACAAGGCAGCCAACTCAAAGCAAGAGCGACTGTGGCTGGCAAAAGCATTTTTTTTCTTTCGTAGTTTAGTGTAGTTGTAGTGTAGTGTGTCGATCTGTGTGCCTTTTTTTCTATCATCTTTCCCCATTGCTCGCACCCAGAGTCCTGGGGCCCCTTCCCCTCCTCTTACTTGTCTTCTTCAGCTAAATCCCCCGCAGCAGACTAACTACACTAGCGTAGCGCAGTGCACAGAAATGGCAGTCGCCGTCTTGTTTGACAACAGCATTCTGGTTTTCCGCCTGCTCCGGATAGTTCTAGGTCGGGCAGATCATGCGAGCCCACGGGCGTATCCAGTGGCACGGAACCGGGGAGTGGGGATCAGCTGGAACACAGCAGCCAAATCAGCGGTGAGCTTTCGCTCCTTTCCTATCACAGTTTCTCGAACAAGAGGCAGGAGGGAAATTGTCACAGCCGTGTGCGGAAATCCGAGGATTGCCATTGTTGCGCACCACCCGCTCGTATCGGTGAGTTAGGCAATGATCGGTTTCCCGAACGAAGCTACCGCTCCAGAGGCCTAGTCTATGTACTGTACATACAGTACACATATACATACAGTATCGCACTCGCACTTGACCACACCACGGTCACCGTCACACCGCTTTCAACTACCCATTCAACTACCCATTCAACGGACCGTCCACCCACCCTGCCGATCTTTCATCCATCCCAACTCTACACCAGGACAGCCGAGGTGCTGCGACTTGTCGTCAGCGGCACAGGACACAAAGCTTCGATGGCCAGCTCCCGTTGGCCTGCCCTTTGAACTGGGGTGCCGATCGGGGATAAGTCTCGGTCGATGGTTTTACACTAGTGTAGTGTAGGGGATCCGGAAGCGGCTGGAAATAATCAAAAGTGGTGGAAAAGAAGCATCAGTATTAGGGCTTTCACCACAACCCTGCAATCCCATTTATCAATCTACCCCTCCCCTAGCACACCGGGTCGCGATAGTAAGGTTATACGACTGCACATTCGGCCGGCAAGCCACATATTCTCGAGCAGGGACACGCCACAAGGTTTCAGGTCCGTCGGAAGCCATGTGGCCGCTAAGTTATTGGCCGGGCCCTTGAGAGACCTTGAAGTACATACAGACATACTTTGGGGATGTATGTGCTGCGTTGCGTTTCCTACGGATTACTCCGTACATACGCACACGGGAACCCTCGGGCCCCACGCCCCTGTGCAGACCCTCTCTACACAACCGTCATCATCACGCTAATCCGTTGCTCAATTTTCAGCTCTCATCAACCCCCAGAGACCTGCCCATCGATTGGCGTACTTTTGAGTTGCATCGGGCGTGTCTCAGGTCCACGCGAGCACAGAGCTCCGTCTGCTTAGGCAACTGCTCGCACGCAACACTCAATACCCGGTTGGTGTGAAAGTGATCCTAAGGTGACTCGTCTTGCTGCGACAAGTTTGTGACGCGGAGGGGAGTTTGATTGGGCAAAGATACACCACACAGCACCATTTGGCGCCGATACTCACAATGGTCTTTGTGTGTATGCACGTACATGCATACCTAGGTATGTACGGTACAGTACAGACGGATACACAACCGCTTTCAGAGAGTAGATCTGGGACATGTCTTGCGTCCTCCCATCCAAAGCGGAGACGTCGTCTCCTCCGTCGGTTTACGGTCTTGCTGACTGACTGATCTTCAGTACTGCTACACTATAGCCCTGCGTTCACCAGAGTCGAGGCCCGGAATAGGTTGCCCAGTGAGAAGGGCGTATATACGTGTATAGACGCGTCCATGCACGAGGCTGTCTAGTTTCCACCACGGGATGTACTGCACTCCGCCGTGTTGCAGTACGTGCGTGCACTTCTTCACCGACAACCAGGCAGCCCTGACGACAGCGGCCGGGCCGGGCCTAGCTTCGGGAAATGGAATCGGCCTTCTCCCACGGGTCCTAAAAGACGGCAATCGCCCGTCCGGGGTCGAAGCGAAAACCGAGACACGACCCTAGGAAGAGCATAGGACCACCCCGTCGACCCAGGCAGTCTTTGGCACACAACATTGGTGGGAAGCTGTATGTGTATACACACCTACCTACTTATGTACGGATCACATTAGTGTTGTACAATCATGCCCACCGAGGGCATCCTGGCTGGCCGGAGGTTGTCTAATCCTGTTGTATGGCCTTATTCCCCCCCCCCCCCCAAAAAAAAATTCTGGCGTAGGTTCCCTAAGGGGAGCCGGTTCTCCGTTTTGGTTACGTCAAATCCTTTATCTTTTCTTTTCTTTTTTTTTTTTTTTTGTTTTTCAACCGGCCACAGTAGTGGCACCAGAATCCCAACGGTTCTCGTACGTCACATCCAATGGAGTCGGAAGCCGAGCTCGTCCGTCGAGACTCATCACCAGTCCCGGCCTGCAGGGGCCCAACCCTTTTTTTTTCATTCTTTTCTTATTCCTTCGTGGCTCTGCATCGACACCGATCGGCGTGGGGAAGATGAGTCGATACGAAGTGGGGATAGCGACTGATTGGGCGTGGTAGATTTAGGGATCTTTCCCGTCTACGTGTATGCGCTCTCGGAAACGGCAGAATCAACGACGTGTGTGACGAGGTGAGATCTTGTCTCTCATGTGTGCCGCCTGAAACCTTTTTTTTTGTTTCCGTTTCTTTGCCCTTGCTCTCTTGTCCTTGAGAGCTCTCTCTCTCTCTCTCTCTCTCTCTCTCTCTCTCTCTCTTCTTTTTTTTCTTTAAACAATTGTTTCCTCTTATTTTCTCCCTCATTCATTGCAACGAGAAGTGAGACATGCATGCGTATACACTACGCTGTTCCGTATACTGGTATGCTACTGTCGGGGGGTGGTGGAGGAGATGCGATAGGGCTTTGGTCGAAGACAGGGGCGTGCTGGAGAGGAGGTTGGCTGAGGAGGACATGGTCATGGACCAGCAGAGAAGATTGATCGGTGTTGAGAGTCGGGTGGTATATTGTGTACTAGCTGAGGTCTAATGTTTTCCGTGCTTGGCGCCGCACCGGCGGACGCCCGAGATATTCTAGGTGTTACTCGGGGTCGTTGATATCGGAGCGATGTCATAGCACAACAGGCGGCATGTCTCACACGTATCTATATACTTACGTATCTGTACAAAACACGTATAATAGGTCCCTACGGAGTACCAAGAGCCTCTAAGTGCAATTTGTTGCGTAAACTGATGCTAGTCGCTCCGGAAACTGTTTGGTTTGGATAGTGTCCTTGTTTGTTTTGCTAGGCTCCCCTTATCCCCTTTCTCTCGGCCATATGTTGTTTACATCTACCAACGGTTGAAAGGGGTAACAGCAAAACAAAAAAAAAAAAAAAAAAAAAAAAAAAAAAAAAACTAGCTCGAAGCTGAGCTCTCATTGGGCCGAGAGTGAGCAGCTCATGCCCGTTATTGCGAGTTCTCTTGTCTCGAGGATCTCAAGGTTGCTTGTTAAGTGACTGGTTGCTCTACGTATCATCCGTGCTCCTTGTCTTCACTCTTTAGTCCCCTTAGCTCTTTAGATTTGGGGCCTTGTTGGCTTCATAAAGGGGCAGCAACTGTCCTTCGCAACGGTGCATCAATCCTCCCAAACGAAATCCGGCGCACCGTGTCTATAACTCGGAATAAACATTGTGTTGGCTACACCATAGCTCTTGAGCGGAAACGTATCCCGTCACTTGATGGGTTGTAGGTAGGCCTGGTAGGGGAGGCAATCTCGGCCGGTCAACGTTGTAGAATAAACTCTGATCTCCCCGCTGTTGCTGGATGTATGCATGGCATGTGGCCTTTAACGTTGTTTCACTAGGGTGAGCTTGTTAGTCTCTGGGTGCGAGAATGTCTTGCGCACATCTTCATCCGGCACGGTTTCCCTCAGAACAAGATAAGCCCTGTTTCAACACCGACAACCCATGTGGAGGCAGATATATGAAAGGCTACCTTGCCGACAACTTGCGAGGTACCCGAGTCAATGTATCCCAGGGGCTCAATGCGGCATAGAGATGCTTGCTTTGGCAAGCTCCCAGCTACCTGATTCTTCTCTTCCACGGCTCTCAAGAAACGGGGGAGGGCTCGTGCCATAAAGACCGTTCTTCTCCTAAGCCTGTGTTTATCGTTGGCGGATGTAAGACTGAATGGATCCTCATCAGAGGAAGGTGTGTCTTAAGCGAAGAGCACTCGAAACTATATATATAGTGAATTTGAAATAGTGTCCTCTTCCTGCTTGAGAAGTCATGACGGGCCTGTTTCGAGCAACCCGGAACCGATCTGCCCATAGGACGAGTACTCTCCGTGTAATTGACGGCCAAGCGGCATTTGGACTCTGTGGGCTTAGTATTCTGTTCTTTTGGTGATAAGGAGGTAGCCCCCGGTATCCTCGTCGCCCTCGCCGTCGAAGTCGCCCATGACTACTAACCTTGGTAACCCGAAGTGTAATGTGACTACATTATTACACCAGCACCTTCGGCATATCTCCAGGCGTTTGACCGACTGACCAGGGGGCACCTCTGAGCTGGGTAGCATCCCATGGAGTACAGGAGAATCATGGCCCGAAACCTAACGCATCATCGTCGCTGTGCGTCGTTCCCACCAACGACGTGTTTGGAGACACAGTAAAGTGCCACACGGGCGGCCAATGGCTTAACATGCTGCGTGGACCGTTCCTCCAGAGCGACCATCAACTGGTATGCGTGAAAGCTTTCCGCAAGATTATCACTAGATCCACCCTGATGACGATCGACTCGAGGAACCTTGACAGTTGGCTGTGCATCAGCTGATTCTTCGTGACAGCCCTCAAGATGTCATTCCCCTTCTCCTCCTCCTCCTTCTCCTCCTCTTCCCCCGCCTCCGCCTCCCCAAGGTCCTCCAGCGAACAGCCAGGCGCTTGCTCGCCGACTAGGCGAAGCTTTGGTGCAAGAAAAGCATCCACGTGCGTGCAAACAAGCACCGAAGCCAGCTCGTTGCCTCGGCTCGACCTGTCGGTGGCGCACTAGACGATTAAGTAGGTTTCTCAAGCCTCCCTTACCGAGGGACAGTGTTGGAAGGCGCTAGCAATGCATCGAGTCGCTGGGAGTGGTGTGCTGGTTCGCCACTATTTGGAAGGTTCAAGACCTGAGAAGCTAGCAGCGAGGCTCTTCCCCGAATTGGCGACAGCCTGCATGCGAGGGTGCGGCAGGCACAATTACCAAGATAGTAATCCGTACTCCGCAGGCATCACAAGGACTCCTTCCATCTTGGTCAGGATCTTCACGTCGCGCACCTGCCCGGGTTGCGCTGGACTCGTGCAGCCTTCCCCACACTACAAGTAGCGACAGCATCCCGCCGGGATTTGCAGCTACGGGAGGGGACCGCTCAAGTGCCTCGGCATGTCGACCTTTGTTTGTCAGGCGGGCCTTCACAAGGCTCCTGCTTGTGATTGTGCCACGTCCGCGCCGCGCGCTAGCTGGACGCTCGCCGTGAGCAAACTGCGGAGGTCGACGATGCACCCCAGATTCTTCTGCAGAGTCCGCTCCAGCGCGCTGCCGGCCCCAGATTAACTAGCGGGCACACCACGGCTCCGGCGAAGAGTCGGACCTATGGAGCACTTGTACAGAAGTAATCCGTACATAACGTTACATGATGTACATCCACATTACGGTGTAGTACTGTGGGCCCCTCAAAACACATTGCACTATGTGGTGGACTGGGCCCACCAGGGCTCCAGCCCTACCGAGGTTGCAGCCATCCACATCTTCCTGCAGGTTGGCTCTGGACGCCTCCGTCCTTCTTCCTCAAGAACCATCGCCAACTACGTAGCAGAGATACGAAGATCGTCAGTTCTATCCGCGCATCCACCTGCAAGACACTACGACAACTTACGGAGCACTGATAAAAGAAACTTGTTTCTTTCTGGCCCTCCGCTAGGTGAGGAGAGCGTCTCGCTCTTGGCGTCGTGTCGTTACGCAGTATTTGCCCAGGCCGCTTCAGTCCCTACGCAACCGTCTGGCGCTGTCTTTGTCAAAACCAAAAAAGTCTCGGAGTACCCGACGTGGTTCGGCTTTGACAGCAATTGACGCAGCTCCTCGTACACTACAACATCTCTGAGGTTACAGACAGACCCACCGCGGCATATTACGCAGTACACTAGTTGTACTGTACCAGAGCGCGGCAAACACGCGTGGCAGCAGCAGCAGCAGGAAGAGGAGGAGGAGGAGGAGGAGGGCGAGACCCAGAGTCGCACAGTGTGCGAAAGGTTTGTTGACAGGGAAGAGAGAGCTCCGAACTAGTTGTTGTGCCTCGTCCGGCTGTCGCACACTGCACTTACGAAGGATGGAGTACCCCGTATTAGGCGGATGGTTGTCCCTTTGACAGAAACTGTTGGGAAGCATCGACGGCGCCATCTCCGCCCCTTGAATCGATCCGGCGAAACATCCGCGCGCACTGACACCGAGAAACCGCCACCGTTGCATTGGTCCCTGAACCGTGATTTCCCAACGCCCTTAATATAGGTACCCAGGTATTTAGCCATGACCGGTACCAAACAACCAGCAGACCGGCAGCAGCTTCGTAAAGTAAGAGCGCGCGAGCCCGGCTCCATGGCTCGCCTCATTTTCGATTTCGGGTCGGGAGCCGGACGTGTCATCCCGGACAACGCGGAGACCTCGTCCAACACGGGTCTCGATCGTGACCGTGTACGGAGTAGTTACGCAGTCCTGTCCCAAGACGACACGGTCACGTTCCGGAACCGTATCGGCCTCGAGAGCGCCCGCAATGCGAGCCGACGATGAGTCATGATGAAGCTGCTGCTGCTGCTGCTGCTGCTGCTGCTGCAACCGAATGGCCCGGCTTCGAAGTGCCCACACGACACCCGGGACCGGTTTCAAACACTACCGAGTCTGCCAGTGTGTGGGTGTAGGTATTGCTATGTATCAGGTTTCGCCAGAGCTTCCTTACCAAGTTGCCAGCCGCGTAACTCACACCAAATCCCCCTTACTCTCGACAGCGAGGCAGCAGTAACAAAACGATAGCAACACAAATAACAGACAATCAAGGAGACCTCGGGGCTCCCAGCAAGTCGCGTAGTGTAGTTAGACAACTCGCTAAGGCCCAACAACTTGACAGCGGGTAGCATCCGTGTCGAGCATCGCGAATTGGTTTCCCTCCTCTCTCAGCCGTGCAACACTAGTTATTCCCATACACTACACTAGTGTGTCTAGTGAAGCGTGCGGGTCCGTACGGAGAGCCTCATCAGGAACAGAATTCGTACACAAGAAGCCCTTGCCAACGCCGCCAGAACCAAACACCCCAAGGCGAATCCGTTGTTCCGCTCATGGTCCCAAGGTCGCCCCTAAAACAAGAACACCCTGAGGGCCCCTTGTCTCATGCGGTGCTGTGCTCACTTGTCCGAAACTACACTACATAGTAGGTAGTGTACCGGCCGGGTCCGCTGAGGCTGGCCACGCACCCCGGACGCTAACGCGACCATGACCACGAGGCACCAGGGGAGGGGTGGGGGAGGGGGGCGTTGTCGGAAACGGGCTCTAGTGTAGCCAAATCCAACTTGCCAGGCCCAAAAGATGCACACACTACCTTAGAGGACCATAAAGGAAAAACAAAAAAGTCCAGCTTGGCTCGAAAAGAGAAAGGAAAAAAAGGAAGAAAAGGGAAACAGGATGTTTATTTGCTGTGACGAGTTAACAAACCTCGCTTCTCCTGCAACGTCTCTTCGGTTCCCGTTCCGCCCCAATCTCGTTCCTCGTACCAAGTAGTTAGTAAGGGTGTGTGTATGTAATCCGTACGGTACGTACACTACGCAATAGTGTACAGTAAGCCCGGGCTGCTCGTGGCCCCACCGGACGGCATCGGAGATGCAGCCGAAAGCCGTTAGCTCGCCCCGTCCCGCCGGCCCCTGAGCGCAGGGGCTGGGATCACTTGTTGACTTGTTGGCCGCTTCTGTCTCGGAATCTAACCCTGGCTGGGCTCTGCTCGCTGCGATGAACGAGTACTCCGTACGTAGCGTAACGATGTAGGGGGTAGCTCCGAATTCCCTACGTCCGTCCGTAGTGTACGGAAATGGTACATACTATATCATCCGTACACAGCAACGATTAACGCGAGGAAGTGTTTGGCGTACTCTTACACTAACTAGTGATCCGTATTCCGTCTTGTATGTGGCACAGATGAAGTGCGTACTGTGTAACTAGTCACGCCACTCTCTGCTCAGGTTTGACCCGACGAGCTGCGGCCGGTAAACAACAGTAAAACAGTAAACTGCGGTTTCGCGGTGGTATCGGACTGGGTTGCAGAGGGTCGAGCTGCATGTGTGAAGAGCTTTGTGATTCGGCCCTGAACGAGCCTAATGTACGTAGTACGGGCTTATGTACGCAGTATAACTATACCGATTTCACATTTCTACGTCGCGCAAGGAGTACGGATTATATACACTATAACATGTACCGCCGTACTGTGTCGGTAAAGTTACACTCGACTGCGTCGTAATCTCGTGCGGGGGCGCGAAAAAAAAAGTTGACGCGGATCTGCAAGGGCACACAAGAAGGAAGAAAAACGCGTTGCTGCAACTTCATCTGCAGGAATCATTTCCATGTGGAGGAACTTTCCTGCTGCCCATGTAACATCATATATACACTCTGTATGGAATAACTATCTGGTATATATAACAACATATCTGCAGGTCGTACGTCTGTTCAAAGAAACCAGGAAGAAAAAAGGACAGTCTTTATCAGTCAGCTTGGTGAGTTTCTCTTTCTTTTTTCTTTTTTCCCTCTACACAATAGTTCCGCGACCGTCGACGCACTGCACAGAAAGAATCCGCTGTCCGTGCTGTGTGTGAGACGAGCCCAGAGAGGAGCTCCACGCCCATGCGGCTCGATGCGCCGAAATGGTGTCGAGTAACCAAACTGTCGGGAAAGGAGCCCCCCGGTGGGCAAGGGAAGTGGTCGCGAAACAAACTCTTGTCTTTGTGGCTCCCTTTCCATAGTTGATTATAATAATTAGGGATCTTGCCCAAGCCCGTCCATCAATATCGGGGCATTATCTCTTTCGGGTCTCTTTTTTCATTGTGCCTACTTATAGTGTAGTTGTATGTGCGCCCTTTCATTCACTGTCAGGGTCTCGGTTGTGGGTGTGTTTCCTCCCGCTGGCCGAGACCCGGCAGACGGCCCGATGTGGTGGGACCATCAAAACTCGGTTCGACTACCAACGCCACCACCCCATGTCTGGCATTGATTACTCGAGTTGCATCATCACCACTTCGTCTACGTCTCTTTTCTCCTGTCTCACCAAAGTTCTTCACCCCATCATGTCAGCAAAGCTGGACGGGCCCGGATACACAATACAATGCGGAACACGGATGTTTTTGCAAGTTCGCTTCTCTGTCTGCCCGCGCGGCAATGCGGGAGGTGTCTCCTTTTTCGAACGCGGTATTTGCTGCATACTTGTACCGTAGGTTAGGAAGGTATTTCTGTGTGTAGAGTTGTACTCTGTATGCATATAGTGTGGTAAGCGAGTATCTTTTTCTAGGCCTTTGCCATTGCGTACAACCGATGAATGACGGGCGAGGAATTGGAAGGGAGCGATGATATTTTAATATCCCCCCCTTTTTTTCCTTTTTCCTTTTTTGACTTTTTTTTTGACTAACCACAGGCCGGGGGGGCGCGGATTTTTTGCCGGTAACGAGTTTCCCAAGTCCTTGCCTGCTAGGCTGGGAGTGTTAGTAGCGATGCTTGATCAAATCCGTAATGGCCTTCCTCTCTCGGGAGGTGAAAGACCAAGAGGGCTCGGCGGGCTTTGACTGTGTCGTAATTCGTGTATACTCTGTACACTGCTATGGAACGAACGCGTATGTGTGTATTACGTTGCTGTGCTTGATATGATACTACAGGCGTGCACTGCATTATCGGCTTGCTTAGGACTTGTGCCGAGAGACGGCTCTCGAACCGAAGGCCTGGTCGGTCGTACGAGGCGTTCGAGGCGTTCGAGGCGTTCGGGTGCAGCGGCCGTTCGACATGCCTTCTAGAACTCGTTAGGGCGAAGACGCGGAACGAACGCCACTGACGGCAGGTAGCTTGAGAGATCCTTGTGGAGTGACTGCGAGAGCAACTGTGCGCTTGGGCCGTGCGCTCGGTTCGCTCCGGGATCGCCATCATGCACTTGCTTCGCTGCTATTGTTTGTCGATTTGATGATAACTCGGTTGAGATATCGCAGTATGCCGTCGTCAAGACTTTCACGGAATCATTTTCGGGGTCGACGGACGAATCAGGCAGGGGGCCACTCCTCTGTAGTGCCAGCCCCTCATTCCTGGGTGTGGAGGATTGTAGTGACGGGTATCCATATGCGTGCCCGTTCTCCTCTGCGGCACCGTGTCTGGCCATCGTTTCCAAGTTGTTTAGTTGGAGTGCTAGCGCTCCTTGAGGATTCGGGCTTCTTCCACCAGCTTTTCTCCCGCATCTCTTGTTATCTCATGCTGGGCGGCGCCGTTTATTATGCCTCGACGCTCTCGGTAACCCCGGGCCGCATGTTACCAATTTCCTGAGATGTTCGCAGGCAGTCAACGTTCTACGCTGTTAAGTTTGAGACGGGCAACAGTAGTCTTAGGTAGTATACTAGGAAGGGAACTTGCCGTTGTTTATCTCAATCGGCGCGTCTGCAGTAGATTCCAAACGCGCTCTAATTATTCTCTTTTATTCTCTCTCTCTCTTCTTTCAAGGTTTTCTCGTCTCTCGCTTAACTTTTACCTTTTTTCTTCTTTGGGGCATCACCGAAATGATGGGCTTTGCCAAGTCGCAGACTGAATGGTCTGATATTCAAATACGGATAACTGAGAGAGGGCAGGCCCCACCAACCGGCCGCCATCTTGTGATTCCGCTGTGGGGAATCTGGGGATTGCCCGTCACGGTTGCCTGAATTTCGCTTTCACCAAAGCGCTACTCTGTACGGACCATGTGAAAAAAAAAACGCCCAATCTCGTGCTATGTGTACGTGTATTGTATATACATACCTGAGACACTACCACGTACCAAAGTAGACGCCATTGCCGTCTGCCCAAACCGGCTGGATGCTGTTAAGAAAGAAAAGTCTTCCCCTACGTGGAGTGCAATGAAGTGTGCGGATTACTAAGAGTGGGCTGCTTCGTACTTAGTATTATACACAATGCGAGAGTATGCAATGGAACATGAAAAGCGGTTCTGACACATCGTTCCAGACAATCGCGCCAAAGTTCCAAGGTAGCTTAGGAAACTGACCAATGGCCACCGCGCGCCGATTTCTCGGCGATGCGAAGCGCCATGCCGTCCAAGCACCCTGCCACCAAGACGACGCAGCGCTTGCACCAGGGCGAAACCTCCCCGGCCTCGCCATTTTTTCAACCATCAGTTGGTGGTGTGACAAACAAACGATGCTCCGACCTTGAGTGGACAGCCACATGAGCGGCGAGCCTCCGGAGACCATCCGGGCCGGTCGAAACACCTCCCCGACTGTACGGATTATACTAGTCATTTGGAAGGTTGTGTGGAAGTATGCCCAGATGCTGCACTCCAAGCGGCTCGGTCAAGGGTTCAAGAAAATGAAGCACACCATGCCGCCAAGCGGTATGGTTAGACGAGTGTCGACAGTGTGAGTCTGCGGGGTGCACCGTGTCACTTTTGATCAGCCCTCGCATGTCCGAACCTTGATGATTTCTTGACCTTGATATGTCGAGTCACCCTTAGCACCCAAGCGGCAAACGATCTTTTTGCGGTGGCTGAGCTGACTTAGCCTGTCTGCAAGTCGATACCTTTCTCTTAGACTAGCCTGACCGCTAGAAAGAGAACTTGCGCTGGGAGGTGCCCGCGCAATGTGAAACCGCAGCAAGGCATCGGAGTCGGTAACCGGGTGCGAAGCGGTGCGACCCGCGGCCAACCTACCAACCGCCGCCGCCGATAGGATAATGTGTAACCAACCTATCAGCAATGCTTACCTTGCACAGCATGAGAGATTGTTAATGCTCGGGGCCCAAGGCCGCACACAACTGCAGTCAGTTGACTCGGACAACGGCCACACCTTTGCTTACAATCAGCCGAGCCAAGCATCGTCTTTCCTGTCCTTCCCTTGAGTTTGGTTAACAATGCTTGGCAAATGCATCGTACTACCAAATCCTTCGCAGTTAATCCGTGCATGATGAGACGAGACTCGCGGCATATTGGCCCTCCAAAAGACGGTTCCGGCGCCGGAGGTTCCTCGAGACCGGGCCCCAGGAATCCCGCCTTCGGCAGAGGCGATGGCGTCTGATCATGTCGTGCAACAGACGCCATTTCTGGCGACCGCTTTCCGAATCCGTTGCAGAGAACTTTTCCTCGCCCTCGCCTAACACCGAATACACATGCCCAAGCGAAGAGCATGGTTAGGCTCGATGGCGTCCGCGGCGGCCTGTCTCATATGACGCCCTGGCCATGCGGATCACCAGAACTCGATTGCACGCTGCCATTTTAAATAACCAACACCTCAAACTGAGCGGAAGCTCCACCCGGTTGATATCAAGCGAGCGCCCGATGAACAAACGCACTGTGGATATGCGACGGCATATCGGTCCTGACGAACTTGGAGGAGCCCGGCAAAACGCCCAGGGCGTTCCAGCCCCATTCTTCTCTCATCTGGATATTGCGACACTGCGTTGCGACCGTGCGCTAGATTCAACACACACATGTTGATCAGAGTCGAGCCTGATGAAGGTTAGAAGCGCGTTTCGAGAATGTCAGTTGACAAGCGCCGGATTGGATGCAGCATGGCTGATCTGTCAACTCTCGCTTGGTGCGCGCATAGAGGGACGTGGCAAGCAGCGGCCTCAAACACCCTTCGGCTTCCAAGATCTTGTCACAGCGCCACGCAACCATGTTACCTGTCTCCAATTGTAACCAAAGCCATCGGCTTCCGAATTCATTTTCTGGTTACCGGTAAGAGCTATCGTGGAACGCGCTTTCCTATACGGACAAGTGCGGTTAAACACGCGTTGGAGAACGTGTCTACTGATGGTCGTTTGACGCTCAGGTTGTTGCCTTGCTCGGTGCGCCTCACACGGTTCGAAAGGTGAGGTCGTAGATTGGAGCGCAGTAGACTACACTACTCGCGGTACTAGTAGTGTAGATCGAACGGGGATAGTGCGAAAGCGAAGGAGGTGGAAAACGCGCCAAGCATATCGCCGCAGAACAGCATCCTTGCAAAAAGCGGGTCAGCCGGGCACCAGGCAGCCAGGTCCCAGCGAGGCACTCAGGCACATGGCTCGGCACAGGCACGGGTTGTGGCTTCCACCGGCCGCTTCCTGCAAGTCTTGGTCGTTCCGCCAGCCCCCTGCCCCTCCTCGAGTCCTGGACCCTTGGCGGTTCCCGACCCAGCAATTGGAGGGTTTCGTCTCCCAATGAGAGCCCGCTGTCTTGGGTCCAGCGTGCCAGCCTCGGGAGGTTGACCTCTTGACGGGGTGCTGCAGGGCAGCGACCATCCTCACGCTGGGCCCCGCATGCCTGCTCTGGAGCAATTGGCTAAACTGGTTGGTCCCCTTCTGCTTCAGGACCCACCTTGCGAAATAGCAGAATGCCAGGTGCTCTGCGCTCCGTGTTCTGTTGCATTTTGCAACAAACGGCTCACCCTCATCCTTGTCCCCCCTCCCCCCCCCGGACCCCCGGCCACATCACGCCTCTCCTCGCCCCCCTCAGGGTGCCAGGGGCCCGTCGAGGAGAGGGCAGATCTTGACAGGATCGATTCTCTGTCCTTGCGCTGCGGACATACTATTCCGTACACTACATAATGTTCCACAAACGTCCACTGCCCTACCCTGCCCCTCGTTCTCGCGCTCTGAGAGTCCCCCCCCCCCCTCTTTTTTTTGTTTCTTTTCTTCTTGATCCTTGACCCTCATCTTGAACCCGCTCCTTGTTCGAGACTTCGCCTTGCCCACTCCGATAACTTCTCTTGGATACACTCGATCTCTTACACTCTCTCGCTCATACCGATACTGATTCGACACGTTTGGCTTACAATATCTCATCCGGGATTTCAGAGACACACTACCATTCAGCGACCATATAGACCTAGGACTGGAATCCGAGACTCAATGGGCCCATAACCTTGTGCGTTGTGCGCACTCATACATCATATATTTCACAACAGACGGAGCCCATTCGAGAGCGGGATTTCTGGAACAGGCGCTCAGAGAACGGCGTATTACCACACTACTGTGTCCGAACACTTCTTGCCGGGGAAAAAGGGGGCATTTGACCGCCGCGTGGCGTGGCGCGGAACGGAACCCTGATATAGGGAGCGGAACGAGAGGAGATTCAAGATGGCGAACGCGACCTTCGATTGTCCATTACCCTTCCTCGCCGAGTCAAAATACTCGGATGGCGGCTGTAAGTGGACGGTGACGAAAACGAGGCGCGCAGCCTCCAACAACCCGCTGCTGCTGACACTGCACTCCAGTCGTGGATGGAAGAATATGCCAAGATGTTCTCGGCGTTAGTTGCTGTCTACCATGCCCCTTGACGGACTGGACGTACCCCGACAGCTTCCGGGACATGACAACGGCGGCAAATTGGGTGGCTGTGGCGAGCACCATTTGCTGCGTTTTTCTGCTGCTCTCGTGGGCCGTGTTACCGGTCGACAAGACATACAGGCACTATCTGAGCATCAGCCTCACCGCCGGCGTCGTGTGCATGAATGTAAGTTGGAGAGCAGACTCTTAGCCTCTCAAAGGTCGATGCTGATAACCTCCCGCCAGCTCGGTTTCGTCATTCCACTCGCCGGTAACCCGCCGCAATGTTACGACGACATCACACCCAACTCCATGTCGACGGGATCGATCTGTGCGACCTCGGGCTTCTTCCTCATCTTTGGCGGCTGGGCAGGCGTGATGTGGGTCTTCCTGCGCGCCCTGTCTCTCCATCTCCAGATCTGCTGGCAGCTCGTCGTCGGGCGCAATTTCATGTGGTTCGCTCAGGCCGTCGGCTGGGGCATTCCCGTGATTGGCGTCATCATCGCCTTCATCCTCAGCGGCGTGTCGTTCAGGTTTGGCCCGACATGCCACATCAACCACAAGAACAGCCTGGCGGACCTCTGGATTCCGTTGCTGGTCTTCGCGTCCTTGACCATCGTCATCCAATTCGCCACCTTTGGTTACTGCATCAAGGTCTACCTCGCCTCGCTTGCCGACAACAGCGCCTCAACTGAAGGCTCCGGCATGCCCTCGTACACGAACAGCATCCGAACAATGACCCCCAAGCAGGCGTACCGACGTGTGCGGCGCGTCATTGCTCTGCAATGGAGAGGCATTGCCATTGTCCTCATCATCGTTGCCGACGTCATCTTCTTCTCGATTGTTTTCGTATTCCAGGACAATACGGTGGAAGCTGTGATGAGAGACAAGAGCCTCGCGTGGGACTGGGTCTCGTGTCTGGTAACGAATGGCGGCGACAAAGTTCCGTGTCTGGACGAGGCGAGCGCGCTTGCTGTCAACATGGCGACGACCGGCGCCGTTCTGTTCCTTCTAGGGGTAAACCACCTTTCTCCCTTGCTGAAGAGTCGGGTTGCTAACTGTCACGCGACTAGATGAACGGAATCTGGCTCCTCCTCCTGCTTGGCCGCTGGTCGATGGTCACCGGCTGGCGCGACTTGTTGATCTCGGTTCCCAAGCGGAGCCAGAGGGAATTTGTCTCAGTCGATGCGCGGCTGGACGATCTCAAGAAAGATACACGTTCGTACGAGATGCTCTCCCGGGATACCGGGAAGACCATGGACGATTCAGTAACACCCTCCGTAGTGACTCCCATCTCCCCGACACAGGCGAGACCGACGACGACGGGGAGCCCGCAAAATCATGAGTACGTTCAGATGCCCACCCCTGATGGGCGCCAGACCCCGGATTACTTTGGCAATACCGCCCGGTATCACACCCCCGCGAGGTCGTTTTCGAGCCCACGGCCGCCCCAACAACAAACGGTGACATGGGATGCCCGTGAAACCTACGCAAGGCCGACGTCGCCGTACACGCAGCAGGATCGATACATGAACCCGCTGGGTATGAACAGGATATGAAAATGACGACGACGACACGAAACACCAACACTCTTTCTTTCTTTTCATTTACCTTTCACTTCCTTACTTTACAAGCGATGGCAGGCGAGCCGAGCTGTTAATGGAAGGAACTCACTCAAACCCCCCAACCCCCCTCCAAATCCTCGCCGACTGCCTTGCTGGCCGTTGTGTAAAAACAATCACGGCATCTCGACAACCCACATGAGTCCCGATACTTGAACCACAAGAGCAGTCGAATGCAGGTTTGCGAAAGCCTCGGTCGTCTCAGTCGCTCGATACGGCGCCACGAGTCCTGACTCAAGCATGGATAGGCACGACGAGTTCTGGCTCAGGGTGGGATTCGGTCGGTCAGGCTGGTTGCGTTGGTTGACCTGGGGTGACGAGGTCGTGGCTCGGCGAGGGCGCCGTCATCGAGCCTTGGGACGTTAGCTGTTGGCCAAACCACTGCGTCCCGGATGGGCTGTCTGGTGCTGGGTTGATATACCAGAGGCCGGTTGTGGAACCCTCGGTTGTCTCGGAACTGCCGGATGCGGCGGAATGCAACCGTGCCGTGAGTGGCTCTCCGCGAACGCGGCGCCAACCTTGGGCCCCCTCTTCCCTGTCAGCATTACATTTCCGGACACTGGGCATCACCTTGGAAGTCTCCGGAGGTTCCCGTCATCTGCCATCGTTAGTCGCTCATTGGTGGCATTGAAATCGGACTTTGTGACACGCGATGATCCCGACGGCGATGGCGTCATTTGGCAGAAATCGAAGAAAGTTTGTCGCAACAAGACGATGGATGTCCGGAACAGCCGGGAATGGCTCGCATGGGAGTTGTGGTCATTGGTCGTTCCAGAGCCTTGTCTTTGAACGGTGGTCAGATAATAATGTGTTTATAT
This sequence comes from Thermothelomyces heterothallicus, assembly GCF_042370625.1. NCBI lineage: Eukaryota > Fungi > Ascomycota > Sordariomycetes > Sordariales > Chaetomiaceae > Thermothelomyces > Thermothelomyces heterothallicus. The sequence goes on along the minus strand of NW_027192586.1, from coordinate 181,993 downwards.
ATAGTCTTCGCAAACCGCGGGCGACCTTGGGAGGGGAATATCTACACCACATGCCCTGGAGCTGGGTTAGAAGGGCGGTCGCAAGTGCTTTTTCAGATACCAATTCTCGCACGTTTGCAATATCACCATTTGGTTTCATCGCCTCACAGTCTCTCGCTCGGAAGTCTGCTTTTGTACTGGGTGCCAGGCCCGGAGCACGGAGTCCAGAAACGGCATTTCAATTGACCAACTTGGACTGGGCGGCAAGCGATTGATTGGTCCCCAGAAACGATCCATCTGTTACGGGGGTGTCGTGTGTCGTGTAAGCGGTGCCGGCCGATTGCACTACGCCACGGATCTGCCGACTCGGCTCTTGCTCGTTCCTGGCTGACGGCGCCCGCCTCCGGCGTTGAACATCGAATACACCCGAGGCTCGCATTTCTTCTCGAGGTAAGGCACTTCTGGCCTTCCCACATTCTCTCGGCTTGCCTGTCCGGCCCCCTCCCCCCCTTTTTTTTTTCTTTTTTTTTTTTATTTTGCTTTATTCCTCGTGCTTCGATGTTTCGATGTTATGGGAAAAGTGTCGGTGCCTAGCTCTTGCTTTTTTTCTTCTTCTCCTCTCGATGCTGTTTGTAGAGTATGCGGGTAGGCTTGCCCTATCTTAAGCGTCTTGGGATTCCCGCGCTGCAACTTAATAACGGCGGGCGGGATGCTGGTCGACAATGCCAGCAGCTGGTGAAGAAATGCTGAGACGTGGCACAGCGGGCATTCCCTCGGATTTCTGGCTGAGAAATCGATAGGTATAAAGCATACCAGATTACATTCCAAGCTGCAGCCGTGCCTAACTTTGCAGGAGAAAAGCTCGGGGCGCTCACTCGGGCCGCCTTGATGCCCGAATTTCCACTCGTCTTTACTCTAGACGTTGCTGCCAAACCTAGGCATCCAGAACTGGAGACACCTCCCCGTCCGTCAGCCCGTGTGAGAACCGGAGGAGCGCCTGGCTTGAATCAGCACCCACCAGCCAGTACGGAGTACTGTTGTTGCACGGAATCAATGCCGCAAGGCACTATCTCCCTTCACTACTAATTGGTACCTCAAATACGCACATACAGTATCTACCCACGTAAGTACGGGAGTCGGGCACCTCAGTTAGTTACCTTTGCACTAGGAAGTCGCAGACAGCCCACTGATTAAATTCCCTGGGTTGGTAGTTCACGAGGTGGCCGCGCCAAGACGGGACCGCCCACAACTTAGCACCCGATTTAGTTGGTTTAGCGAGCTCGGGGCCGGCCGTCACCCGCTACAAGGATGTTCTGGTTACCGCTGCGCAGAAGCAGACCGATCGCCCTCCCGACAACAAGCGACGACCCGCCATCGCCGCTGCAGCTCCCGGCACCGGTACCATCCCGAGAACAACGGGAACCGAGTCGAATACGAAGTTGCAGCCTCCTCTCCCCCTCTTCCCCCTCTTCCCCCTCTTCCCCTTCTCGATTTCTCCGCCATCACCATCGCCATCGCCATCATCGCCGGCCGATGCTCGCGCTTCTCCTGACCGTCGCCGCTCTCGGGGCCGCCGCCTTATTCTTTCTGCAGCTCTACCGCACCGAGTCGCGTCTGCGCACCCCCTGGACGCCCGACCGGTCGTCGCGCCTCTTCGCCCAGCGGCCGCTCCCACCGCCGGTCGAGCGAACGTTCCTGTCGTCGCCGCACTACACGTTGCCGCTGCGCACGCGCGGGCGCGATGTGGTGGACGCGCGGGGGCGGCGGTTCAAGCTGGCGAGCGTCAACTGGTACGGGGCGAGCGACGAGCTGATGGTGCCGGGAGGGCTGGACGTGCGGCACCGGCGCGAGATCGCGCGGGCCGTGCGCCGGCTCGGCTTCAACTCGGTCCGCCTGCCCTACTCGGACGAGATGGTGGCGACCAACCCGCCCGTCGACGCCCGCCTGGTGGCCGCCAACCCGGACCTGGCGGGCGGGCGGGCCCTAGACGTCTACGTCGCCGTCGTCGAGGCGCTGACGGCCGAGGGCGTCGCCGTCGTGGTCAACAACCACATCACGAGCGCGACCTGGTGCTGCGGCGCCGACCCCTGCGACGCCGGCTGGGCCAACGACCACCTGCCGGCCGCCCTGTGCCGCGTCCGCCAGACGGAGGACCAGTGGATCGAGCACTGGGAGACCGTCATGGCCAGGCTGGCCGACAACCCGCTCGTCATCGGCGCCGACCTGCGCAACGAGGTCCGGGGCCTCTGGGGCACCATGCCCTGGGCGCGCTGGGCGGCGGCCGCCGAGAGGGCCGGCAACCGGCTGCTCCGCATGAACCCGGACTGGCTCATCATCGTGGGCGGCACCGAGTCGCAGAACGACCTGACGGGCGTCGCCACGCGGCCCGTCGTGCTCGACCTCCCCGACCGCGTCGTCTACTCGGCCCACGTCTACTCGTGGAGCGGCTGGGGCAGCTGGGGGGGCCGGTACGCGACCCGGTCGTACCCGAGCTTCGTCGAGTCGGCGCGCAAGAACTGGGCCTACCTGGTCGAGGGGGACGTGGCGCCCGTCTGGGTGGGCGAGTTCGGCGCGCCCCGCTCGCCCGGCCGCGGCGACGCCAACTACTGGAACAACCTGCTCCGCTACCTCAAGACCATCGACGCCGACTTCGGCTACTGGGCCCTCAACCCGCGCAAGCCCAGTCATAACGAGACGGAGACGTACGCCCTCCTCGAGGACGACTGGGTCACCCCGGTGCTGGACTACCGGCTGAAGGACCTGACCGAGCTGATGCGAGCTGGCACCACCTGAAGGGAGGAGGAGATGGCAAAAAAGGAGCAAAATGGGACGAGGCGCTCAGGAGTTGGGTCAGGTCAACAACATGGGTTTAAATTTTCCGCCCTTCTCTCTTTTTTCTCGTCTAGTGCTGTTTGTCGCTTCAATGATCTCTCTTTGCCGGGTCAACAGGATACAGGCGTCGTTGGGTTTGAAATAGGGACAGGTCTCCCCATGAAATCGGACACGGGATGGCGTATTGGATATTGGATATTGGATATAGGATATAGGATATTGGATAAACGCTCTTCGTTCAATCAGGCTACTTTTTTTGGGTTTGTCTTCTGGATACGGCGAGAATACGATCCCAACACTACCTTGCGCACTTCGGAGTGTTACATCTTTCATCAGATTCATTCATCACTTTGGTCGAATGCCAACTTCTCAATCAAGTTTTCCTCCCTTACATCATTTGCAGCTCAGCCCAAGTCGGAGCTCCCATACATGGCTGATGGTGAAGCACGGTTAAATTTGACCCAAGACCTCCACTGAAAAAAAAAAACCGTTTAATAGTGACTTGTTCGACATAGTTCGTGTGTGTATACATATATGCAAATGCACATGAACTACCTGAGGTACGTAATGTAGGCAGACAACCCCCGCAATCGCGTGTTTGGCCTAGGTTGTCCAACAAGGTGCATGGTCAGAGCCCAAGGAGTCCCACTTCCCCGCCTATCGATAACTCCCTATTGCCTGCCTGACCATGCGATGAGCTCACTGATCCCCCCTCTCCTAACTTCTTCCAAACACGCCGACTGCCCAACAAACGTTCATAGTTTTAAAAAAAAACAAGGCACCCTTTACCTAGGGTAGCTCGCACCAACGCTGGCGAGCTCAAGCTAGGTACTAGCTTGGTCCCGCGCTCGGGTCCCAATCGATGAATAATAATAATACCTTTGTGATCGCCACCAAGAACCACCGCCCGTCGCCCTCGCCGCCGCCTTGCTGCGAACGATGTCCTGCGCTCTCCTGGTCGCCCGCGGATCGGTCAACGGAACATGACGATGAATTCGGGAGCCGCGGCCGGCAGTGAAACCAACAACGAACTCTATGTCAGCCCGACCTGCTTTGTCCAGACTGCTGAGAGCAGGGTAAGTCTGTTGCGCCGCCTCACACGAGAGACATTGAGGATGCCTCTGGTAGTGTGTCAATTCTCAACATTCCGAGCTTTGGTGATGGACCAAGCTGTTGTTTTTCTGCTTTCGACACCTTGAACCAACGACTCGATACGCATCGCTCTCGTCTCTGTGGGCTCGGTTGGCTGACCCTCCTCGCTGCTTGGGCTAGTTCGGCGCCGATGTTCTCGACGACCTCAAAACCTTCGTCTCCGAGGTGCCCCACGAAGCCGACATGGGGTTTGAAGACGACGAGTCCGACGTGGACGAGGAAGATGACGAGCAATTCATCGACGAAATCGAAGACGCGGTGGCGGATGCCTTCGAATGGGACACCGGCCCCGGGGAAGGACTCGAGACCGACCCGAACCATGCCCAGCACGGCTTCCCAAGAATCGCGACCACGAGGAACAATCTAACGGCTCTCTCACAACGGTGCAATGTAAGACTCTCCCATGTCCCGTCGGAAGACAAATGGCGATTGGATATGCTGATGCGTTTTCTTCCCCCTGAGGGGGGGGGGGGCAATACAGCTCTATTTCGCGGCATACCAAGATCGCATCTATGTCTACCAGCCCCGGAGAGCTGCGCCAAAGATCCTTCCTTCTCCATCGCTGATCCTTCACCCGCGGCAGTCAAAGCTAGGCCAGCAGTGCGGCGGAGCCTTAGATCGCCGCTTCCCGCATCAGATCAACCACATAATCGTCGGAAATCTTGGGGATCTGGAGATCGTCTTGATGGCATATGATGACGGCGACGTGGTTGCATACTACACTCATGCCATCGTCCGCTTCATCAAGGTAAGCGGCAGCCAGGCGCGCAGCCAAGGCGCGTCGTCTTCCCGCCAGGGGACACACCCGAAACCCTTCTTTCACGAGAACGTGGGCAAGTCGGCATGGGGTCTTGCCATCCACTCCAAGTCCCGGCTGATTGCCGTCAGCTCGAACCTTCACGAAGTGACCGTCTTCGCCTTTGCTCTCAAGACCCGCACCACAGACGTCTCCGCGCTCCTTGTCCAAGAGCCTTCCCCGAGGACCACCTCCGGCCTGCCCGCGCTCCAGCTGCAGAAACACCTTCAGCAAAGGTCGAGGACGTGGCGGATCATTCTCCCAACTGGCCGAGGGGGTAACAACATTCCCAACATCTGCTTCCTGGATGACGAGGCCGGCAACGCAGACAAAATGGTTGCTGTTGACATTATCGGCACCGTGTGGATCCTCGACATATGGAATGTCGGCACGCAGCCTATCCGGTGGCCCGACGCTTATACGAGGGAACCTCAGATGGCTCACGGGTATGCGTGCTTCTCCGCCAAGCTGCTCCGGCTGAAGCTATGCTGACATATTTCATCGCAGTGTGAGGGGCTGGGGTGTCCTGGTCCTGCCCTACAGCAGCTTCCAGCCCGTGAAGACGGTCCGTGAAGCGCTCGGCCTTCCTGCTGGGGAGGTGATTCCCGTCACCAAGTCCGAGTCAACCAGCCGGCTGTGGCTCGACGTCACCTGCAGCCTGTACTACATCAAGGGATTCTCGCCGAACCCGGACAACATATTTCGGCAGCGACACACTCGGCTCGACTATGCCAGGACGCATGCCGCGAAATCCGAGTGCCAAGAGGACGATTTCACGGACGCTTGGGAGAGCGATTCCGAAGACGACGAAGGTATCTGCATGGCAGAACCTCGGGATGCCGAAGGGGAAGGGCCGCTGCATTCTGTGGCCGCAGGCCAGGAGCCCGACAGGTGGTCGACCATCACCCAGCCTGTGGGGATTCCTGATTCCTGCTTTCATGACTTATCCGGTGATACTCAGCTGGGCCGATCCATCATCCCCAGCTTCGGTGAGACGCCGCCGCTAGGCGATAACCTCGCCGCGCATGCGTACTTCAACGGGCAGTACAGCGACAGGCAGCGCAGGACGAAACACGTCGACTTCGCCAAGGCCGACCTGCCCAGCCATGTCGTCAAGGGCTTTTGCCTACTCCGGACCTCGCCGACCGACGTCGAGCTCCAGCCCTTCGACCGCGAAGCACCCTGCGTCGAGTGCAAGTATCTGATCACCCACAACAACCACTTTGGAGGCGCCGGCGCGCCATGGGACCTCCACCCGGCGTACTCGGAGCGCCTCAGCATGCTCATCCACGTGCCCGAACTGAGCCTGGTCGTGGCCGGCTCGCCCACGGGGCGCGTCGCTCTCTTGACGCTGACAAGGACGGCCAGGCGGCTGCACATGGCAACCGTACGGCATGGGTTCCGAGTGGAGTGCGTCCTGCCTCGCAAGGAAGAGGAGGACAAGAAGTTACGTCCCGCGTGCACCCTGATTGGAGTCGCCATGTCGCCGGCGCCGTCTCGGCGCAGTCAGGCACTCGAGCTGAGGCCGGAGACCGAGGCGCCCGTGCCGTCGGCATCGACCGTGTACCGGCTCATATTGCACTACAAGGACCACACGATCCTCATGTACGATGTTGCCAGAGGAAAAGATGACGAGGCTCTGTTGATCTTTTGAGGCGGCGTTGCACTACCCGGCCCTTTTTGTTCACAGCGGCCGCGTGTCGTGCTCGTATCGTGGGGATACGGCTGCGCATGACCACCACGGGAAGGGATCGTCGGGAATCTGGCTGCTTGCAGGATGAACCCTGGGGGTTGGCGCTTGGTTCTTTCATCTCTCGAGGAGGGAGCAGTTCGATCAAATTTTCGGTTCCGCGGAAGGTTCATTCATTGATACCCGCCAGATTGACGTGCTGGTGAGTGACGCTCGTCTCCCTCGCAGCCTATCTGCTCAGCTTCCTTTACCCTCATGTCTTTTCTTGGGGCCAGAGGACTAGGTGAGATGAGGAAGCGTGAAGCAAGCAGGCAGGCAGACAGGAAGGAAAATCTAGTACGGTACGGTAGAACATGCATCGGCTGCTGACGCTGGTCAAGGATGAGTTTGCTTCTTTTCGCTTCAATTCTTTCGGAGAACGGCGAGGAAGTTAGTGTGATTGAGGTATTCTCTACCACCACTTACCTGGAAGGAAGGCAATCAGGTCCTGGAGTTCGAGGCTGAAACCCCTGACTAGCTAAGTCGAGGCTGCCAAACACATGACAATGTCTGATATACTTCAAAGATAGTAATTACCAGATAACGCACTTGACGAGCCCATTAGAAAGTTGCCTTCCTTTACTACATCATTGCCGCTGTCTCTCTTACGACGATGTTGGGATGCTAGCCGTCCTTTGCAAGACCAACCTTGCTCGTCCCAAAGTGAGGCTTCTTGAGCCGCTTTTCAGAAATATACGACCGCCCTCCCATCCTTTCTTTCCTTTCCCTTCCCTTCTCTTCCCTGCCTACAACTTTCATCTCATATATATATATATATATATATATTTATATATGTCCTTCCTTCATATCCTCTCCAGGTACTTCGATCGATCTTTTATCTCCATCACTCTATAATAATATGATGCCGTCAATCCCGCAGCAGCCTCGCGAGTGCCGAGGAGTTTGGGAAATAGGGAGGCAGCAGCAGAGGGGGGAGAAAAAAACCGCTCTCTCTTATATCAGCGAGCTGTCGTCGTATCAGGATAGCAGGTACATATATGTATGGTCTTAGTATACGTTACTGCATGTATATACGGAATAGGCTGGATGCGGAGGTCATGGAGCGGACTGTGGGCGAGTGGTGCGCATGTGTTCGGTGCTGCCGTAAAACATAAATAAATGCCAAGACCGCTCTCAGCAGCCTGCAGCCCGTCTGCTTGGGGTCGAGTTTCTGGCAACTCTGGCACAGGCACGGCGCCCAAAATAAGCGCATTCTCCCAAATCGCTTGACGATGGCAGGAGGGCGGGCCGTCTCCAAGCCGGAGAAGGCGCAATTTCCTTGGGGCGCATTGGTTTCGATGAGCAAGCTTGCCAACAAGGGAGCCTAGTATACCTCCTCCGCGCGGAGTACTCGGTAACTACCTCCTGGAGTACTCCGCGTTTCCCCTGCTCAGCTTCCGGTTAGCGATCGCCAACGTCAAGTGCCCGGCGAACCATTTGCCGCAGGCGAAAGAGCCCAACTCGTCCCACGGGCATCACGACGCCAAGGGCTTTCCAAATTGAGGAACAGAGAATTAATTAAAGAAGCAAAGGAAGATGAAATGCTCCATCTTTGCCCTTCGGAAATACAGTATCCTCCCTTCACCGGGCTGCCTCTGTTAACGGCCGTTCATCGGCTGGCTCCTGGCTCATAGTTATCTCTCGCCAGCAAGTGTTTTTTTAGTTGACCAGTCAGCAAACCGTCAGTCAGCGCGGTGATTCAAATCACTTGGTTTCCCGACGCCCAAGGCCCCACCTGATAAGCTGCGCAGGGAGGGCCCCGGTCCAGGGCGCGTATTGGAAGATCTCGAAAAGAAGTGTGGGTCGAGAGAGATAAGAAAGATCTCGGGCTCTGATTGGCCTGACCGTCCCTGCCGCTTGGTAGGAGGTTCGTTCTGTTGTCCAGACCCGGGTTGAGCCTCAACGAAAACTATCTCGTAACAGAAACCACAAGCCCCACGCTTCCCGGCTTGGCCCAATGCTCGGCAACTGCGCGCTCGCCTGGCCCCTTCCAGCGCCGACGCGGTCGGGAAAAACCGCGGTTGGGCATTGACGGGACTCGTGTCATGTCCTTGCTGGGAGCGGAGTTTGCGGAGTCTGGTTGCAATCTTGTGAGGAATTCGTCGAGTCTTGCAAATATTTTTTTTTGGGGGGGGGAGGGGTTTGGAGGGGACGGAAGCCGACTTCGGCGTCCCCGAGGCGAATTGAGCCTACAGAGAGTTACTGTGTAGTGTAGCAGACCCGGGCGGCTCGCCTTGTGTTGCGTGGCTGCTTGTGGCTGCGCGTCCCATCAGCTGAGAATGGGGGTGGTTACTGACATTAAAACAAGCTGTACGGATTACCTTGAGTGCCAAGGGCAAGGTGGTAACCGCAAGGCGAGCCGCACGCCCTGCATTCAGAACCCCAATTCTTGGATCGCCAAGCTTCATTGGCTGAAATGTGGGGATCTTCCAAGCCCCTCTCCACCACACGATCCACACGATCAACGTCAACGTCGGAACTTCCAACGTTGCAGGTGTACGGATCCGTATACATCAGTGCACGTTAAGTACACCAAAAGTTAAGTATGGCCCCTGGAGATGTCATCATGAAGAGTATGTGTAGTGCACCTAGCTTCAACCAGCACCTGCGATTGACGATTGGCGGTAGTTATCGAGGAGCAGCGAGCTTTGGGCTGGCGAGGGATAAGAATTTGTGCCATCACACAGCGCTGGTTCTTTTTGGACCTATTGATACTGTGACCTAGGTAAGCACCAGCACATGAAAAAAACATAACTGCAAACAAATGCCGAGGACGGTTGGGACAAGTTCAATAGAAATGCCCGTGACGCTTATTGTCAAGCTTCTCACACCCTCCTTCCCACGACTCGGTCTTGTCCCCCACCTACCTCAGACCCAATACAATACAATACAATATAGACCTAGCGGCACCCGCCCTCGACAGATATCTCTTTTTAGTCAATACCCGGAACATGATTACAGAGTGCACTATCCCATCGTCATAAGAGGCATGGAAATACTGGAACGAGAGTCAGGAGACGATTTCACTCGGCCGACTTTGAAGCAAACTACAAGCGGGCGCCCGAGTCTGCAATTCATTCAATAGTCTAGCGTGCGAAGCGTCTTCGCATCTTAATACAGCCAGGTGCTCCGTAGGTTAATTGTTGGCCCAGCACTCTCTCGGCTTCTCAGCACGTGTATATGCCATTGCGTGTTTGATCCGAGACAGCGAGATCCGCAAGCTGGCGAAAATGCTTCGTCTTTGACAAGACACAAATCGAGCTCCAGAAGAGCCAGAACGCATTGTTCCGTTTTACTTTTACTTCATACATCCCGTTTCCCCAGTCTACCACGTTCATGGAAAGCCCCCGAGGGTGTGATTGAGCAGTTTCCCGGAAAAAAAAAGGGGGGGGGGTTCCTCCCACTCGCTGGAACGCCACCCAGCCCCGGCGCGCTAACCCTTCTCAGAAATTGTAGATAACCTACCCGGGACACCCCAGAGAGGCGCCGGGCAACGGGCGACGTGCGGCGGGTGATAAGAGACAGACTGTTTCTGCGAGGCCATTTTTGCTGCGCCCCCAGCTCGAAGCCCAGTGACATCAAAGGAACGAAGGAAAGAGGTATATCGGTCTGCACTGTCGGGGAAGCAATGCAAAGTTCGAATTGGCTGAAATGATTGGGGAGCCCGGGACCCTCGGTGCCATTCGGCGCGACCCTCGTTCCCACTTGGGCGGGCTCCCACACGAGAAAGCGCGGGAGTGGTGGACGTACCAAGTAAGGTATGTAAGGAATGTACATCCATCCGCTAGTAGCGGGTACCAGGTGGTAAGTTTACACTAGGTTATCCACGCCGGGATCGCATGAACATGCACCACACACACCTTCCCTCATCCCTCACACTTGCGGACTTGCGGGCTGCATGGGGTCATTGACATGGGGTGCTGGTAAGTACCATGTACTTTCGCACCTGCCGAACATACCGGGCCGCCGCTGCTCCCCACTCGTCGGGACAGATAGGGCTTTGACTAAGGCAAGGAAGCTGACCTTATCTCGCCGTCTTGTAATGGGTCTTATTACGTCTTATTACTTGTATACGAGCACACGCTTTTTATATACCAACATGCCGTCCCACCTAGACATCAAGCTCCCCCTTCCTTCCAACCCTGCTGCGTGCCTTCCCAGCCTAGAAGCCCATCGACGGTCGCCACCTCCTCCAACGTAACTCTGCTCAGTCCTTCTAGAGCAGAGCCAATCCCATCCGACACCGTACAAGTTCGAGAGTTGCTCTTCCCCCGACCGGCCGATCTTTTTCTTCACCTCTTAGCCTGCGACATCTGCGAAAATTCCCGTTAAGCTCTCATCCAACAATCACTCTTGGTCCGCAAGGACCTAACACCCGCCCACAATGTCGACCACCGACGGTAGTAGCGAACATGTTGGCACCGACCCAAGTAAGCTGCAATTTACCCTCCCCGACAGACACAATGCGCCCCTCAAACAACAGCCTGAGAACCACGGGATGACTGACGAGGAACGCCGCTCCGCCCTCGACCAGCCGTCGACAACCTCAACACCCCCTTCGATGCGGGTGACCAAGCGTACATCATCATTTCCGCGGCCATGGTGCTCTTGATGGTGCCGGGAATCGCCTTCCTCTACTCGGGCCTCGCCCGCCGAAAGTCGGCCCTGTCGCTCATCTGGGTCGTCATGATGTCCTTCAGCGTTGTCGTCTTCCAGTGGTATTTCTGGGGCTACTCCCTCGCGCTCAGCAGCACCGCGACCAACGGCTTCATCGGCAATCTCGACAAGTTTGGGCTGCGCAACACCCTGGGCGAGCCCAGCCCTGGGTCACCGCTGATCCCCGAGCTTCTGTATTCCTTTTATCAGGTACGGACCTTTACGACCACGAAACTTGGGATCGGGGGAAGAGAAGGGGACGTGTTGTTTTTTATCTTGTGGCCTGTGTTGGGGCTAACGGAAGGGGGACCGACGATTTTTTTAGATGCAATTCTGCGCCGTCACAGCCGCCCTCGTCATCGGAGCCACTGCCGAACGCGGCCGTGTCGTGCCCGCCATGATTTTCACTTTTTTCTGGGCCACGCTCGTCTACTGCCCGCTGGCGCACTGGGTCTGGGGCGCCAACGGCTGGGCCTTGAAATACGGTGTGCTCGATTATGCCGGTGGCGGGCCCGTCGAGATCGGTTCCGGCGTCTCGGCCCTGGCGTACTCGTGGGTGCTCGGCCGCCGCAACGAGAAGATGATGCTCAACTTCCGGCCGCACAACATCTCGCTCATCACCCTCGGCACCATCCTGCTGTGGTTCGGCTGGTTAGGCTTCAACGGCGGCTCGGCCTTCGGCGCAAACCTCCGTGCCACCATGGCCTGCTGGAACAGCTGTCTGACGGCCATGTTTGCCGCCATGACCTGGTGTCTACTCGATTTCCGCCTCGCCAGGAAGTGGTCGCTCGTCGGCTGGTGTTCGGGCACCATCTCGGGACTGGTGGCGGCTACCCCGGCCTCGGGTGTCATCACCCCCTGGGCGAGCATCGTGCTGGGCGTTGTGTCGGGAGTTGCGTGCAACTTTGGAACCAAGATCAAGTTCATGATCGGCATCGACGACGCGCTCGACGTGTTCGCTGAGCACGCCATCGGCGGCATCGTCGGCCTCATCTTCAACGCCCTCTTCGCCGCCGACTACATCATCGGCCTGGACGGCGTCAACTTGGGCGCCACCGGCGGCTGGCTCAACCACCACTACCGCCAGCTCTACGTGCAGGTCGCCTTCGTTGTTGCCGCGTGCGGCTATAGCTTCGTCATGTCGGCGCTCATCGCCAAGATTATCGACCTCATCCCGGGTCTGCATCTGCGCGCGTCTTCTGAGGCCGAACTCCTCGGCATGGATGACGACCAACACGGCGAGTTTGCCTACGACTATGTCGAGGTATGTTTGCGTCTCTCTCTCTCTCTCTTTTTTTTTTTTTTTTTTTTCAAGTGTAATATTACCCGGTTCCGCCGACCTCTTACTAACCATGATACCTCTCAACAGGTCCGCCGTGACTACCTCGCCTGGACCCCCGCCGAGCGCGACCCGAAAGAAGACGGTGTTGTGGTCGTCCCCCAGCACGGCATCGCCGGACACCAGGATCTCGTTGACAGCGCACGCCTCCGCGCCCCCGGGACGGGTTCCGAGAAGGGCCACACCAGCAGCAGTGCGCTCGCCACCCCGCCGCCCGAGCGGGATCTCTCGCACCCGGATTCTACAGCCGTCGCTGCCAAACCGGTGCCAGTGCCAGATACGATCAGTGAGAAGCTGCCTGCTGCCGAGGCTACTCAATGATCACGTGTCTGCGAGTTTCTTCTGTTGTCTTCATTAAGCGTTGTTTGGTTGCTTGTTTTTTTGGGCACAATTTGCGATTCTATTTACGGGCGGGCCTCTCAGGGTTGAGAGGGATTGAGTGTGGACGTTCCTCTTTGCATGGGACAACCGGTTTGTTTGCTGCGGAAGAGACTCCATAAGAAGGGCGCGAGTCCGCCTGCCACTATCGGTCTTTTGGAGACCGCGGGGACGCCTCCCTGTTTTTTTTTTTTTTTTTTCCCTCGCCTTTTTTCTGCTCTCTGTTTCATATTGGCGCCTCGTTGGTCCGTTTGGCCTTATTTTTTTGGGTATCAGCGCTAGCATGTCGGTTGGTGTTGTTGTTGTTGTTGTATAATACCCCCCAGGTGGCTATCGCTGCCTGATCGTCAAAAGAGAATGCGTGGTTGGATTGCGGGATCAGTCGAGTCAAGTTCTTTCGGGTAAATCGCGTAGCGTGTCACCATGGTCTGATGCTATGCTGTTTTGGGGGACAAACGTTGGGATGTTGGAGCTAAGGAGCTTAGATCGTCTGATCTGTGGTGTTCTAGACCAGAGATTAAAATAACGAGTCAGGATGATACATCTCCGGAGGAAAAAAAAGAGATGATGGAGGAAGAACGGATGAGGGCGCAGCTGGTGCCTCCGTATTCGATCGCCTGCACCATGGAGTTACAGGGAGCTGGAGTAGTCGGTGGGTATCAAGACGCGGTCCTATATCTGCTCTTGTGATTGCCCGGATCTAGGAAGGACTGACGAACGGTTCCGGCGGGATGGTGGGCAAAGTGGAGCCAGGGCCGGCCCGATGGGAACCCCGCACAACCCCCGGCCGGGCTTCCGGGATATATGGTCCCGGAGCCGACGCGTCCCCGGGTGATTGCCAAGATGGATGGATGGACGTTTCCCCCTGGCGCCGTCCTCGTCGAGCGGGCATTCGCTGGTGCATCAGGTACCGACGGCGTTGAACACCAAACCAAATGGAAATCAAGACGTCGTCACAGCAAGATTTGGGGAACGGACTCTCTCTCTCTCTCTCTCTCTCTCTCTCCGCCCCGGGTCCTATAATACGGCGCGCTGTTCGTGTAAAAGAGCCTTTTCGCGACCGGACTCTGCCCCGTCCCTGTCACACCCTCTGCCGGGCGGGCAGGGAGCGAGAGCGGCGCTGAGCAGCCGTGAGCAGCACCGTGTGCGGGATGACAAGAGTCTCTCTACGCGAGGTACATACCGTTGGAAGCGCAGAAAGACATGAGTTCCGGCCCGTCATGGGAAAAAAAAAAATCAAAAAAGCAACAAAAAACGAAAATAAAGTGAAACAAACAAAAAAAAGCGAAATGGGGGAAGGAAATATGGGAGAGAACTTAGATAGGAAAAGGACAAGAATGGAGAGAGAAAACAGAAAGTCAGAAACCCCATTTTCCGTAAACCGCACGAGGAACTGCCTCCTCCGCCTCATCACCCTTCCCGTCTCCTTTCCTGGACCTATAGACCGTTCATTGTTCACAGTCGAGTTGAGAAGAAAACGAAGCAGGTCATTCAATGTGTGGGGGACGGAAATCAGGAGACGAGACCAATCGCAGCTTGCCGCTGAGGTGAGACCGCCAGCTAACAAAAGAATTAGGACTGGGTTGTGGTAGGGAGGGACGACTCGTACACTGATAGGTGTGTCAGGCGGACGGGGCACTACTGGCCGGGCGTTGCTGCAACATGTACTCCGTACTTGGGAGAGAGTCGAAGGGAGAGTGGTTAAGCCAAAGGGGCTTACTCAAGCACTATATTACCTGAAGACCGCCCGAGAAAGCCCAATCACATCACTCGGATGTAGGGAACCCGAAGAGTGAGAGCGTGGGGTCCTCTCATGGGCCATTGCTATCCATTCGAAGATGATCATTCAGCGCCAGCGAACAGAGATGGACCAGGGAGGAGATAAGTGTCTGCAGATAAGGACGCCAACGCCGCCGAACCCGTACGATATATATATATATATATATATGTATATAGATATATAGATATATATATAATGCAGGTGATTCTAAAGTGAGGTATCACGTCTACAAGCTCGACCCGGCCGACTACAACAAATCTGATATTTTCGTCTGGCGAATGCACGGCACCCAACGCCACCACACTCCGCCACCCCGATCGCTAAATGCCAGACCGCGTCTTGGTGATTCACCCACCATTGGCATGGGAAGGGGTTCGTTGCTTGGGTAACAAGCAAAAACTTCGCACGTACCTTACCCCTGGGCGTCAACAAAATCGTCGTCCGACTCGGTCGAATCAGTCCTCCTGATGCTACCCGGCAGGTCCTTCTCCATGTCCTTGTGGAAATCGAGCAGAGGGCCGTCCTGGTTGCGGCTCGCCAAGGCTCGCCGCTGTTCCTGTGACGGCCGCTGTGATGTTGACCCGTCGTCGCCAAAATCTATCAGGTCGCCCTCGCCGCTCTGCGGCGCTGCACGCCCTGCCGATGACTCGCCTAATGACGCTCTAGGGGGTATCGCGTTCTTCTGATTGGGTTTCTGCCCCTTCACAATCGGGTAGATGGCCATGATCTGCGCCGCTTGCTCTTCGGCTGTTGATCCGTTTCTGCCATCATGTTAACACGTCGTCGTCGTCATCACCATCATCATCCTGCCTTCTCGCGGCCGAGGACCGGGGCGTCCTACATTGTGGCATTAATGATCCACTCGAGATCCTCCTGGCCCTCATCCGGACCGCCGGGGCCGCCCTTTACCGCCCGGAATAACCTAGGGTGCCACTCGACCCCGTCCTGGGCTCGCTTGGCGGCCTCTTCGCGCTGCACCTCTTCGATCTTGGTCTTCTCCTCGGTCGCGAGCTCGTGATTGCGTTCTTTGACTGCCTGCGCCGTCTTGGCCCACAGCCGCCGCGATTCCCGCTCTTCTTGCTCTTCAATGGGGCGGCAGAGGGGAGGGCTGGGCTTCGATTTTAACGCGTTGAAGAACATCTCTTTTTGCCCGGTCTGTCCGTCCTGAGTCAGGCTTGCGGCAGCTGTGAGATCAGGAGGCCAACGAACCTTCACATCCTTGAGGAACATTTCCTCGCTCCACAGCCCTGATAGTTCGTAGAGGACTTCGCCGGTGAGATCGTTCTTGATGACGCCCCCAATGGCGTTGTAGGTGCCGCTCACCCAGCCCTTGGTCTTAAATTCGATGTCGGCGGATAGCCCCGTCTCCGGGCACCGCACAAAGCTGTGGTCGCCGAGCTCGTACTTCATCTTGCCGAACAGGATGCCCCTGGCGTACATGTTCGGCTGTGTGAGGATGCTGATCGGGGATGGTCAGTCCTATTGTCGTCCGGCTGCTGGAAGGGGAAGTGCTCACTATCGCTCGCCCTTGGAGGGATCCGAGCCGCGGTTCAATATCGACAGTATGGCCGTGCCTTCCATCATGCTGGCAGCGGAGTTGCCCAGAAACTTGCTCCTCGGCTTGAGTGTCCCGTCGACCCTAATGTTGTGACCCGGAACCATGTAAAAGTAGCTCGACTTTGGGGGGTGGTGCGACGTTTGCTCCGCAATGTAGTAGGCCCGCTTGTTGTCGGGGAAGTCCCAATAGCAGGTGAAGATTTCGCCCAAAACAGGATTCAGGGGCTTCTTCACTCCTCTGTATGGCATGTGGTTCGTTAGCTGTTTACGCCAAAAAGAGGGAAAAGGTGGGTTGGTGTTTTTGGGGGGGGGGACTCACGGCGGACGAATGTGCCAACCGCTCAGGTAGAACTTGACGACGGCAACGAATCTTTGAACGGGGTCATCGATCTCGGGAATCGGAAGAAGCATTTCGGGGTGGCACATGAAGCTGTCCACGGCTGTTAGAACTCATGAATCACCACCTTTTCTGTGTTAGGGATCGCTTGATCGTACTTGGTAATCCGTTCCAGCATGCTACGCGGTTCCAAGATGAACGTGGGGAGCACCACCCGGCTCAGGTCGGCGCCGGGCCTCAGCTGGGATATAATGTGGGAGAGGACTGCATCGAACGGATCAGCGCCTATCCACCTCCAGATGCACTCGCTGTGTCTGGTGACTGACCATTTCCCTGCTCGGGCTCGACCACGAGAGTGTCATCTTCCTGGGGATCCGTTCCCTCGCCGGACGATCGGCTGCCTGGATAGAAGACGACCTGTTAGTACGCGGGTCGACGACTTTAGGTTGGGGTAGCTTCCGGTATCTTGCATCGGGTCTTGTACCGGAGCACGTCAACCGGGCCGCCCTCTACGAGATTTTCTCGTCCTCTGTGCTCAGAATGGGGCTGTGACGGAACAAACTGCACGCGACTCACTGGCATTCGAAATGGTCCGGCGCCGACCGGACACTAGACCCATCATTTTTCCCCAAGTTCTTCTGGGCGAAAAGCGCCCTTCGGCCGTCGTGGGCGCAAAGCTGTTGAGGGAGGGAAGAAATAAAGTGGGGTCAAATGGGAAGCTACGGAGTGTAGGGAGGTGGAGAGGAAATATTGTTGGGGACTCTCGAGATGCTGCTCGATGCGCTACTACCCTCAATGTCGCCAATAAGAAGGACAAAAACGGCCAGTCCGAGTGTCCAGGGCGTTTGCACTGGAAGCAGGGAAGGCTTGTGTCGTCAAGCAGGCAGCACTAACCAAGCTGGAGGAAAGTTGACAACAAAACGGGGATTCGCAGCCCCGGAGCGAAAGTTGGGGCGGGGCAGGCAATGGAGGGGCGGCGGCTTGACAGGGCAGCGATGACGTGGGGCCGAGTCTCAGAGCCCTTACCATCCACGACATCATCCTCTCTCTCCACAGTACACTACACAGTACCTTCCAAGCTGACCGCCACGGCGGAGACGTTCGATAGTTTTGGACGATACAAACACGTAAAACAACTCCTGCTCTAGGCTTACGTTCCAATAATTCTTAATATCCCCGGTGAAATTGGACTACGTTGCTGCTCAGCTTCAGCCACTTTCCAAGAGAGATAGATGGCTTCATTTCGAGACGGAATCTTTTCGAATCTAAATGATCTGTGCTCGCGCTCCCTTTTGGTCACCCCACGTGGTGGAGTTGCCATGGAGCTGTGGTGGGAGGGTGGAGGCCCCACACGAGCTTCCGTCCCGACGGGGTTGCTGAAACAAGCCGCTCCGCCTCCACAACTTTTCACATCCCGCTCAGCCACGAGTCACGAGCCGACTTGGTAAAAGGGTGCACGGCGGCGGGGTTGATGAGTCCAATTTCGTGGACGAGACTGCCATCGCGTGCTAAGTTTCTAAGAATGAAGAGCCTACGCCGGGAGGAGCGCTGTGTACGGATTAATCCGTACAGTACATGCATACATACATAATTACATACATGATTACATACATGCATACATGCATACATACATACATACATACCCACCTCTGCGGTCCTGATAATTTTAACGTTACTGTGTTCGTGCTTTGATTGCGTCCAGGAATACCTACTGTTCCAATATCTCACCGCTCTGTTGTACACAGGGTGCGTCTTGAGGCTGCCGGTGCTGATGGCGAGAAGGTGTTGTTTGTTTTGATGTTGGTGTCGTTGTTGTTGTTTTTGGTGGTAATAGTGGTCGTGGTCACAAACACCAGTCCAAGAAGGCAACGGTCGGCAATGCGGAGCACAATGATGATCTCGCAGCGGCGCGTGATTTGCTTGCAACAGAAATCGAGTTAGATGATCGCTGGGCTAAAGCAGCCGGGCCCATGCCTGGTTTGATGAGGATGCAGTGCCTGGCTCTGTAGTGTACCGCCCGGGGAAATGGACCCCAGTGGTTTCAGGTATGCTGCCGTTCCCAAATTAGCGGCCCTTCGTCGGGACGCCCGAGACTTGCTTGATTCCCACGCGAGCAGCAGGATGCCCAGAAAATGCCATCGAATCTTACATGGAGTCGCTATGCATGTATATACGATCCGTAGTTACATACAGTACTTCGTACGCGTACAGGCTCGGCGGCCTGCAACACGAAGTCGTCCTGTAAGATAGTTACTCGGTCCCTTGCGCGAGGGAGGCTGAACTCTGCGAGCTCACTTGGTGGCGGGCTCCACGACGTCTCACCTGTGGGAAAACCCAATCATCCATTAGGAGCGCACTACGGCAACCGGGGACCTGCAGGTCAAACAACACAACGGTTCACCGCGGTCCAAAAGCGTCCAGCGGCACTGCTGGACCGACCCCTCGCAACGCTGCAACGTGCATACATATACGTGTATGTGCGGGACCTGCTCGTGTGCATACTGTATGTACTCAGGCAGTGCACTACGCCGTACGAGCCACTTGCACTCCAAGTCGTAGTTATCGCCCTGCTGAAGGCTCCGCCAGATCGGTAGTTACCTTAGCCCTTGCAACAGATAAAAAAAAAAAAAAAAGAAATCCAGGGTCAAAGAAAAAAAAAAGGGGGGGGGGGGGTCCTACTAAATCCAGGGCCCTCCGACGTTCCCATCCTCGGTCGAATCCTGCCCAAAGCTGCTGGCCAAGTCCGACTCAGGTCCCCTGGGCATCCAATGCCGACGCAGGAGACGGCGCTTCGAACCCTGTTTAGGAAGTCGATCCCTCGCTTTACGACCCCTGCCCCGCCTAACACGACCGCCTGTTCGTTGTCCACAGATCCATTCGCAGCCCTCAGCAAGCAAGGCGGGTGAGTGGGTGGTGTGCAGGTTCGTGCCCGTCCAACACGCTCGCTTCCACTGCGAGTTTCCCGCCGTGCACCCATTTCCATTCCCATCTCTTGCATCTCCCCGAGCGAACACATTCCATCAACCTCTCGGTTCTCCGACACGGGCCTCTTCCTGTCGCAATCGGGTCACATGCAACACCCGGAGCCCAGCAGCGACGGGCCTAGTTGGCAGCTCTGCAGTCAATTGTCGGGCTGCCGGGCGGACAGCAGCCACGAGCACATGCTTGGTTTCCCTCTTGGTAACCAAAGTACCGTCTCGTCCAGGCCCGACTCCCGCCAGCGCTGAGGCGCCGGGAACACCTCCATGAAGACGTGCGCCGCCCGACGATTCGAATCCCAGATCGACCTACCGAAATGACAGAGAACGAACCCCCCGCCCTCGCTGCACACGACGATGGCCGAGGTACCAGAAGCCGCCGCATCATGGGCAAGCTCTTTGGCCGCGACCGCGACCGCAAGGCAGCCCGCGACGACGGCGACCTGGACGACTTCTTGCACGGATCGACCGACAAGCTGCAGGCTGCCCATCCGGGCCCGCCCGCGCTCACCAAGATTGACACCAGGACCGCCTCCCGATATCCCAATGCCCACGAGGTGGGCACGGTCGCCGGCGAGCCCCGGCAGGCGGAATACACCGTGCGGCCGCGCGACCCGGCAAAGAGAGCAAAGAAGGACGTCGCCGTGCATTTCACAAACGAAGAACCGGAAGTCATTGGCGATGGCGGTGACGAGTGTGACGTCCCCACCATCGAGGTGTCGAAACGAAAGAAAGTGAGACCCAAACCGAGCCCTTCTGCCGCACCATCCCAGCCCGCTCGCTTCGGAGGCGGCCCCCAGAACCCGTTCGCAGACCCGTCGGACCACACAGCGGCGATAGAGGCACAGCTCCGCCGGGGGCTGCGGCGCACCCAGACCGGGCTGCGAGCCGACCCCGACGCCCCAGGCTCGGGACTGTCCCCGGGCTCGAATTCGGGCGGCCGGTTTCTGGGTGCTCCCGCCGGCCCTCATGACGAGAGGCGGAAGTCATTCATCGAGATACAGCAAGCCCAGATGCGGGAGGCCGAAGGTCGAGCCTTCGCAAACGCCGTCCGGGCGGCGTCGGGAGACCGGTCCCGACAACAACACCAGCGGATGAATTCCTCGTCCGGCTCGCTCGACCAGGAGCCTGAGTCTCCCGTGACCCCCTCGCCGGACTCGATGCAGCCCTCCCAGCTCCAATCACCCGCGACCTTCACCAAACAACCTCCTCCGATTCCAGCCAAGGCACAACGCCCGCAGTTACCTCCGATGCAACCCCCTCCGCCGTCCGAGCCCCGAGACTCCCCGCCCTCGCAGAACGCCTATACTCCGACAAGCCAACACTCGGACTCGCCAGAGCTTGTAAAGAGAGCACAGAAGGTCGAGAACAGCCCCGCAACCCTCTATTCGGCAGCGTCGTCAAGTTTCCACCATCCGTTCGCTTCATCGAGACAAGGGACCAAGGTCGCGGAGAGGGACTACGCCTCGCCCACGCAGCAGCAGCACCAGCAGCAGCAGGCGGCGGCGGCGGCGGCGGCGACGAGCCTCCAGGACGTCGTGGCGGCCGCGTCGGAGGACGCTATGAATGCGTTCGTGACGCGCACCCGCCATCTGTTCGAGCTGTTCCGCCTGCACGCCGAGAGCGTCCGGCCGCTTGTCTCGTCTACTCCCCAGCAGCTCGCGCGGGCTTCCCTATGGTGGTTCCTGACCGGCCGGACGGCGTTGGAGATCGCCATCCGAGATCGCCCTTCCACCCCAGAATCGCAGATGAAGAACGATATGGCGAAGCAGCAGGCATACGCCGACTTGGCCAAGAGTTATTGGCTCCTGGAGGAGGCGATGCCGGAGGTTGTCCGGAGCGGGCGGAGCCCGCCCGACAAGGAGGCCGACAGTGTCCGATCCACGATCGGTTCGAGCCTTCGCAAACTGGCCGGGTCCATGAAGCGGAACGGTTTCCTCCCGCCCGAAGAAGCATTCCTCCCCCAGACGGTCGACAGGACCGTCTGGATCGACTACCCGCCATTGTCGCAGGACATTACCTCTCTGCTTTGCGGTTCCAACTCGGCCCTGGCACAGAGCCACGCCACCTCTGGAATGACTATACTGGAGTCGCTGCCGCTGGCCGATTCGGCGACCACTTTCTGCTTTACCCGCTTCAAGGTAGACGCGTTCCTGATGGAGCAAGGCAGAGAGTCGCGGCGTCTTTACCTCCCGTGCTTCCTGTCCATCACCAGGCCGCAGACACAGCCGGACATTGTTTTCATCCTCGCCAGTCAGAACGGGTCGGTCCAGCTCCGGATATCGGGGAACAAAAACACCGGCCCGGTCTGGGACGAGGTCCGCTGGCATAACGAGAACTGCAACTTCGAAGTAAGGCTGCCCCGAGGCTTCCTCCTCCTGGTACAGTGCGCGCAGCAGGCATATTCCACGCTGCGGAGCATGTATGATTTCAGCGCAAAGGTGCGCGCCAGCCTCTACCCGAGGCAGGACGAGAGCTGCATCTTCAGGTCCACACTCCGGGCGTTCCAATACATCGACAACGACCCGCAGTCCAGGCAGTTCCCCAAGGAATCGACGCCCAACTGCGAGGTCGCCCTGTTCGAGCGTCTGTTCAGGGAGGGGGCGGCTACCGGTCCTCGAACCTATCACAAGGGCTACCGGATCGCGGTCGTCACCGGGCCGCGGACCAAGACGTTGAGCGGCGTCAACCAGGTGTACTCCCCCCAAACACCGATCCAGTTCGGGTTCCTGCGTAGCGAGACCAACGATCCCGCTCTCTCTCTCAAGTTCGACAACGGCCGGTTCAAGGGGAACATGGTGATGTCCTTTGCCGACGAGGCCGAGAGGTTGCGGATGCACAGCTTACTCATAGGGACCGCTCTGGATCGGGGCGAGAGCGTCTCCGGCGAGGCGGCCCTCCAGGGCGTCTGGTTCTCGGAGAGGTTCGGCGACGCCCGGGACAAGGGCCTGATGGCCCTCTCCACGTTGACCTGGAACAAAGTTAGGGTGATCAACTACGACAACGACGGCGACAACAACCCTTCGTGCGTGCTCGCCGATAGGCTACGCGTCGTCTACGAGTTCCGAGACGGCACGCTCACCGACCGCATCAACGTCGCCCCGGGCGAGCTCAAGATCCGTCTCGACGTGCAGAATCCCAGCTGCCTCATGGTGTTCCGCCAGCCCCAGTCGGACATGACCGTCGCCGTGACCGAGGCCAACTCGTCCCGCAGCCTCTCGGCCGGTCTCGCCATGGCGCTGGAGACTCTCAGGCAGTCCCCCACCATCCGCACCTTCATGTTCCCCAACCTCAACGACCTGCACACGTTCGAGACCGCCATCACCGGCTTCAAGATCCTCTTCGACGGCACCGCCTCGGCCTTCGCCATCTCGCGCCGCCGCATGGTCGTGCCCATCCACAAGAAGTGGGAGGCCGGGGCGACGCGCATCCAGGTGGTGCAGCAGGACGGCGTGTCGCAGCTGCTGGCCTTCTTCGAGGACTTCAGCCACGGCCAGTGCATGGGCTTCCACCTCAAGGGCACCGACGTGTTCGAGGCGTTCAGCCGCAGCGGCAAGGCCGGCCTCAAGATCGACGACGCCAAGTTCCCGCTGCCCAAGATGCTCGCGCCGGACGCGGACGGCGCACAGCAGGCCGCCGATGCCGCGTTCCTGTGCCTCGATCTACCCGAGCTGCCGGGAGAACATGACGACATCTCGATTCTGTTTGATAGTGAAGAGGGTGAGTTTGCCTTTTTGGATGTCATGAGGAGAGCATGCTGACCTTTTTTTTTTTTTCTTTTCCATTTCTTCTCTTTGAATTGCGAACAGAACGCGACAAGCTCATTGCTTGCCTTCCCGCGCCAGTCAATAGGCCGCGGTTGCCAAAGCTCAAGGGGATGTCATGAGTGAGACCTTGAATAAGGGGGGATGTTACGCAGCTGGGAACAGAGGCCCACGGGCACTTATAGTACGCCGTGGGTTATTTGTTTTTTTTTATGTAACCCGCGTCGATAGCACGAGGCACCTACTGGAATGTACCTTGTGTTTTGTCTACCATGATTTGAGCGGGATGTTGTCGGCGAGACGCCGATGGGACGGGGGAATACCATGTATGGGTTGATAGAATTTACCCTTTGGTAGGAGCCAGCGATAACTTTGATAAACCGTGTGTAAATGACTATCTTTTGCCGACGGCGGTCGTGTTACAGAAGGATGATCAGACATTTGGATTCCCCAACTTGGCATGCTCCAGCACTAACGCCCCAACTCCAATGCAAGAAACCTCCGGTATAGTTCATTTTGGATCCGCTCGATGCCCAAATATATATAGAGACGTGGTCCCAACCACCTTTCTCTCAACATTACAGTCCGCGCGCTCCTCATTCAACTCTCTCTCTCCTCTCTCTCTCCCCCTCCGGACACACAACAAGACCTCTTCTTCTTGTGTTGCCTGCCACTGTTGAAGCGCGCTCCTAATCTAATAGCGTCTCCTGGTCGGTTCCGGGCTGGGCGACCTCGTGGGGCTGCGCGAGCGCGGCTTCATCTTGAGCCACTTCTTGGTGGACAGCTCGAGCTCCCTCTCGAGCTCCGGGCTGGGGTTCTTGCGGTGGATGAAGTTGCAGAAGCCGCCGCGGACGCAGCCCTCGCCGCTGTTGAGGCGGCAGCAGGCCTCGCGGAAGTCGGTGACGGGGCTGAGCTCGCAGTAGATGGGGCGGGCGGCGTACCAGCGCGAGTTGAGGTCGTCGCACGCCCTCTGCGCGCTGTCCTCGTACTTGAAGCGGGCGTAGACGTTGCCGATCAGGTGGTCGTTGTTGTTGTCGCACACGACGAGCTCCTCGAGCTCGCCGTACTTGCACATCTCGCACCATATGTCCTCGTAGAAGGCGTCGAAGTGGTTCTGCAGCTGCGACGCGTTCATCCGGTTCTTGGGGTCGAACGCCGGGTTCTGGTACAGGTTCGGCATCAGGATCGTCTGGCTGTACGACGGCTTGACGTGCTTGCGGCTGCAGCGGTCGCCGTGCCGGCAGGCGCCGATCTTGTAGTAGAATGAGCAGTTGACCTTGTCCTGCTCGGTGCCGAAGATGGAGGCGAGGAAGTTGGCCATGGTCGGCGGTCGGAGGGTGGGGAGATGGAGATAGGAGTGTGTTGTCGAAGATAACTCGTCGGCAAAGGAATTTGCTTCGCGTTGGCTGTCGAGAAGGGGAAAAAAAGAAGGGAAAACGTGGAGATTAATTTGGGCAATAAAATGATTGCTTTTGTGGCTTCGCGTGGTCGATCGACCGAGTCGTAACTCCTTCGTGCGTGTGTAGAGTTGGGTGAATGGTAGTTATCGCAGTCGCGACTCGTCAAGGCAGGGCAGGCACAAGAAGCTGGTTGATAGAAAATCGCCCTGTTTGCCACAGGTGGCTGATGAAGCGGAGAGCAAGTGGAAAGCATTGGCCGAGATGCCAAGCTAAGAGTTCTGCCAAGACAAGGCTGAGTAAACTGTGGCTGAAGCTTCCAGAATCAACATCTCCGGCGGGACATTCTGGTCCGTGCCTTTCCAGTTCTTTCAGCTCTGCTGTTGCGCATACTAACCCGTTAACGGAAAGTACACCCTTAGTTATCCGTACTCCGTATTCAATGCTTTGGCAGCTCTTCCATTGCCACGGCATAATACATGAGACTCGTGGCGCCCTCATTTATTCTGTAGAGTGCTCGTAGAAACCAAGCTGGATCAAAACGCTCAACAGTCTGCTCATTCTCGCTCTGCTGTGGGCGTACAGTACAGCTCGGCCAGACGGTAGAAATCAGTTCAGTTTTTGGTTGTCTAACTTGTAAGATATGCATTTGTCGCTCGCTGCTACAAGAAAAAGCACCAGCAGTATCACACCACATAAGTGGAGCTTATCACAAAGGACGAGGAACAGAGAATCCGTACTGGGTGGGGTACGAAGTAGTTACTCGGAGACCATAAATGCGTAATAAAACGAGGCCGTGAGGAATTGAGATCGGAGGCAGCCTGTATTCCTACCCCTTTTGAAAACGCTCCACGCAACCACGCTTTTTATTGCTGTCGTCGCATTCTCTCATCTCTCGCGCCCCAGTGCAACATCACCATCCACGCTTCGGGGTAAGTAGCAATTCGCTTGTGCAGGGGCTGATCCGCAATTCCGTCCTGCTCACGTGGGAGATAGATTGCCACTGCCGCTAACAAGTGGACAGAGTAGACCAAAAATATCGGCCACCCTGGCACCGACGACGATGCCGGATCCGTGGAGGAATTTGTTAATCCGAAAAGCATGTCAATATCTTCAAATCCTGAACCCTGTTTGCGCTCATATATGTATGTATGTGCACACATAATCCACCATACTAGATTATCTGCACGTGCCATGAATCATAAAGACGTTCTCTCCTGGCACTTGCGACTCGTATTGACGCAAAATTGGGTTACAATCCGGCTTCTGGAAACCGAGCTGCCGGTGCGGGCGGATAGCTGGTGCCGAGATTTACGACCAGGATTACCGCCTGCCTACCCCACCCTCATCAACCCAAGATTTGGGGCCTCCCGCGCTCCACCACCTGAGGGAAGCAAGTCGGAAGCTCACTGAAACGCAACCGAAAACACCTCAGGTCCCCCACTGCTCGTCCACTGTAGTCTCCCTACAAATTACACAGGGGAGGGGGGTGGCTTGGACATGGACTGTAGGTAGTTAACACGTACTGTACGCTAGGTAGCGCAAGCCGATAGGCAAGCAAGCATGTGAGCGAAGCGGAGGGCAAACTGCTAGTTATCTCCAACCTTTTCCCCTCGTGATGTTTCTACGCGCGCCAAGTTTTATTTTTGCTCCGCCAAGGTTACGCGCAATATTCTGGGTCTTGGCGTGGGAAAGACCAGCTGTCCCAGGGTTTACCGATCAAGTTTCATGGATTCCCATGCCCCCGTTCTGCACCTTTCAGCTGGCGAGGTAATGTCCGCAACTGCAAGGGACTGGGCGATTAGCGTGTCCTAGCCCCTTTGGACTCCAGTTGTTGGCAATCGCTTCGAACTACTCCGTAGTTACCAAGTAACCATTGACCATCACCCCCCTCCCCCCCACCCAAGTTTGGCTTAGCCGACGCGCTGCCGACCCCCTTACCTGGCCAGCGCAGCTGGGTGCAGCCCGCTCCCCGCTCTGGGGCCTAGTTAACTATCTGACGTAGCACCCCGATCGCTGCTGATCTCCATCCCAGCTGGGGCGCGGCCGTGCCAAGACAGCATTCGTTCATTCACTTGTTGAAACACACACGTCTGTTTCCAGCTCTCCCCACGAGGTACACGACTCATCGCCGCTGCTGTGCTTCTCTTCTCTCTCCACAGTTGTTATCCGCATTTTATCTCTTTCACAGGATCCCTGATGGTTTCCTTTCCTCGGTAGCGGCCGCTCAGCAGCCTCCGAACGCCTCTTCCCTGAGCTCGCTCGCCATTTCCCCCCC
>NW_027192586.1:115675-155031 GCF_042370625.1 Thermothelomyces heterothallicus | reverse complement strand
CCGTATCCGAGTGTCCGCATTGTTCGGTACCTCCCGTGCCGCTTTCGCCGCCGTAACGGAGTACTGGATCTAATTCCGGCCGAAGAACCGCGCCTAGCCCAACCCGATTGCTCCTACTTCGTTGCCAACACCCACTCCGTCTCCCCGAGTGCAATCATCTGCCGAGCTTTTCCGTTGAAGCAATTGAGCAGCAGGAGGGATACAGCTGCAGACGCAGCGACAGCCCTTGCCCACCATGGCGACGACCGCGGCCGCCAACGAGCTCAAGCAGCAGGGCGCTATCGAAGCTTCGCGAGACCCCAACAGCAATGTGACCGCCGAGGATGCCGAACGCAGGATTGTTGAGGACAGCATGGGGGCAGGAGTGACGGCCTTCACCTTCGACCCTGATGCTAGCCCAGAAGAGAAGAAAGCCCAGGCAAGAGAGGTACGTGCGAGCCTAACATTCCCAATACCCAATGGTGTGATGGGTGCTGACCATGATTAGGCGATCCCCGAGGGTTTCCACCACAGGCCCAAAGGCGTCGCGATCGTGTCCGATATCAACGGCGGAACCACAGCCGATGTCGACCTGCCCTCTCCCTCCAAAGCCGGAGCGGTCGAGGTCGTCAAGGACGAGAGCGGGAAGCTAGTTGCGGATGGCCAGGCCATCGAGGAGGAGTTCGATTGGAGCAAAGCAGGTTGGGCTCCGAGGTTCGGTTGGCCTGACGAGCCCGCCGACGAGGGCGAGGACATGCTGGACCATTCGACCTGGGTCGAGTCGCAATTGTCCGAGAAGTTCTTTGGAGGTAGGGTCCACCCCGGTGTATCGGCGGTGGCTTGTCTTGGGGCTCACAACCATGCCGTACAGATTGGTACCACAACGCGGCGGTCATTGCCTTTGCATGTCTCTCCTCATGGCTAGTGGCCGTGCTGGGCGGCGGTCTCGCCTGGGTCTTCATCATCATGGCCATCTGCGCGACGTATTACCGCACCTCGATCCGCCGAGTCCGTCGGAACTTTCGGGACGACATAACCCGCGAATTGTCTCTCAAGAAGCTCGAGACAGACAATGAGTCCGTCGAGTGGATCAACTCCTTCTTGGTCAAGTTCTGGCCCATCTACCAGCCCGTTCTCGCCCAAACCGTGATCAACACGGTCGACCAGGTCCTGAGCAACGCCACGCCGGCCTTCCTGGACAGCCTCAAGCTCAAGTCCTTCACCCTGGGCTCGAAGCCGCCACGGATGGAGCACGTCAAGACGTACCCCAAGGCCGAGGACGATGTCGTGATAATGGATTGGATGTTCAGCTTCACCCCCAATGACACGGCTGATATGACGGCGCGCCAAATCAAGAACAAGGTCAATCCCAAGGTCATCCTGGAGATTAGGGTCGGCAAGTCCATGGTCAGCAAAGGCCTGGATGTGATCGTCGAGGATATGGCCTTCACCGGTCTGATGCGCCTCAAGATCAAACTGCAGATTCCCTTCCCTCACGTCGAGAAGATCGAGATGAGCTTCCTAGAACGGCCCACTATCGACTACGTCTGCAAGCCGCTGGGAGGCGAGACCTTTGGTTTCGACATCAACTTTATCCCCGGCCTTGAGAAGTTCATCATGGAGCAGATCCACGGGACCCTCGCCCCGATGATGTACGCGCCAAACGTGTTCCCGATCGAAGTCGCCAAGATGCTGGCCGGCACGCCCGTCGACCAGGCTATCGGCGTGATTGCCATCACGCTGCATGGCGCCCAGGGGCTGAAGAACACCGACAAGTTTGCCGGCACACCCGATCCGTATGCTGTGGTCTCCCTCAACAAGAGACAGCCGCTCGCGCAGACCAAAGTGGTCAAGGAGAACGCCAACCCTCGCTGGAACGAGACGCACTACGTCATCGTCACCTCGTTCAACGATTCCCTGGACATTGAAGTTTTCGATTACAACGACATCCGCAAGGACAAGAAACTTGGCTCCGCATCTTTCGCGTTGGAAAACGTGGAGGAAGTGTACGATCACGAGAACGAGAGGCTGGAACTCAAGCATGACGGTAAGGCGAGGGGTGTCGTGCTTGCCGACATCCGTTTCTTCCCGGTCTTGGAACCCAGGGAGGGTGAAGACGGAGCCGCGGAACCTGCCCCGGAGTCAAACCAGGGTATCCTGCGCTTTACTGTCGAGCAAGCCAAGGAGCTCGATGGATCGAAGAGCCTGGTCGGCTTGCTCAACCCGTACGCCATGCTTCTCCTGAACGGCAAGGAGGTACACACTACAAAGAAACTCAAGCGAACCAACAACCCGATCTGGGACAACGGGTCCAAGGAGATCCTGATCACGGACAAGAAGAACGCCAAGCTCGGTGTGGCCATCAAGGACGACCGTGACATCGCTGGCGACCAGCTCGTTGGAACGTATCAGATCAAACTCGACGACATGCTCGATCTCATGGCCAAGGGCCGGGAGTGGTACAACCTCGCCGGAGTCAAAACCGGCCGCGTCAAGATGATGGCCCAATGGAGGCCGGTAGCGATTGCGGGTATCGCAACCGGCACTGGCGGTTACAGGACTCCAATCGGCGTCTTGCGGGTTCACTTCAAGTACGCCAGGCAGCTCCGGAACGTGGAGGCCCTCGGCAAGTCCGACCCGTATGCCCGGATTGTCAGTGCGGGCATCGAAAGGGGCAGGACAGTCACGTTCAAGAACAACCTCGACCCTGACTGGGACGAGGTGCTCTATATCCCCCTCCAGAGTCCGAAGGGACGCATGCAGCTCGAGGTCATGGACGCCGAGAACGTAGGAAAGGATCGCAGCCTCGGGCTCACCGAGATCGACAAGGCCGACTACGTGATTCAAGGCGAGAACGGTGAGTGGCTCGTGCACGACGAGAAGGTTGAGCATCACGACGGGTTGCGCATGCACGGTAAGGGAACGGCAAAGGGCGTGCTGACGTACACCGTGGCCTTCTACCCGACTCTCAATGTCGCGGACCCGGAGGAGGAGGAAGAGAAGGAGAAAGAAAAGGAACAAGGGGACGAAAAGCAGCAAGAGCAAGAGAACGGGCAGGAAAAGAAGGAAGCCGGGAGCGACAAGGACAAGTCTTCCCTGAGCAGGCCGTCGCTCGACGCGAGGGCGTCTGTCAGGCAGTCCCTGGACGTGAGGTCCAACGACGGGAAAGAGTTCAGTGCGCCGGCGACGCCAACCACTCCGACGTCCGTTATCTCCCCTAGGAAGTCGCGCGATGAGAGGGAACCCCCCAAGGTGTACCTCACGCCTGAGGAGCTGCTCAGGCACGACTGTGGCGTCGTCATCTTCCGTCTCATGGAGGCGGAACTTCCCAAGAGCCAGTGCCGCATCGAGGTCTACGTCGACGACATGGCCTTCCCCTCCTATGTCTCCTCGACGGCAAAGTCACGGAATAACAAGTTTGACGAGATTGGTGACTGCTTCATCCGCGAGCTGGAGTTCTCGAAATTGACCATCATGGTCACCGAGAAAGGAGACAAGCACGACGATGCTCACGAGAAGCGCACGCTAGCTCGGTTGTCTGGCAACACGCTCGACACTCTGAAGCAGTGCCTGGTAAGCAGACAATGGTTTCAAAAATTACTGCTTTTTGTTTGCACCGGCTAACCGTCTCAGAACAACCCTACCGTTCTCAAGATGAGGGGTGAAGACGGCGAAATGTACTGGGTGAGAGTCAGCCTCAAGTACGTCCCGGTCAGGATGCAACTCGACCCGAGCGAAAGCATCAACAACATGGGCAACCTCCGAGTCGATGTTCTGGATGCCCAAGATCTCCCGGCTGCCGACTCCAATGGCAAGAGCGACCCCTTCGTCAGGTTTGAACTCAATGGCCAGGAGGTTTTCAAGACCAAGACGCAGAAGAAGACGCTGAACCCAACGTGGGGCGAGGTGTTCAACGTGTCGATTCCTTCCCGGACCGCTGCCAAGTTCCGGGCCACGGTGTGGGACTGGGACTTTGCCGACAAGCCCGACTACCTCGGAGGCGTCGATATCAACTTGGCCCAGCTCGAGTCTTTCCGAGCGCAGGAGTTCAGGTACGTCTTGGATGGCAAATCGGGCGTGCTCCGTGTCCGCATGCTCTTTACTCCCGACTACGTGACCCGCACGAGACAGGGGACATCGACCCTGGCGGGGACATTTTCGGTGCCAACCAGGATCGTTACCGGCGTTGCCGGCGTTCCTCTCAAGGGCGGCGCGGCAGTGGCCGGGGCGGTTGGTCATGGGGTGGGCAAGGGAGCCTCGTTCCTCTTCCGCGGGATACGCGGCAAGAAGGACGACGACAGCGGCAGCGAGTCGGACCGGAACTCGGTCGATGTTCCGCGGATCGTCACGAGCGGAGGCGCGGACGAAACAAGCAACGGCGCGGACGCCAACGGCGGCGTGTCCCCGGGGCGCCACAGCCGCACCAAGAGCGTGGGCGCCTCGTCGATCCACAGCGCCATCGTCCCCGGCGCGGCATCGGGCACGGCCTCGTTCACCATCATCTCGGCCTCGGGCTTCCCGCCGTCGGCCGACGTGTACGTGGTCGTCACCCAGCTGCGGGACGGCAAGTCGAAGCAGGTCGGAAAGACCAAGCACCGCAAGTCGTCGAGCGGCACGGTCAAGTTCGACGAGACGTTCCGCATCCAGTGCACGCCGGACGCGCAGTTCAAGGTCGAGGCCAAGGAGCACCACACGTTTGGCAGCGACGACGCACTCGGAGAGACGCTGTACTTTGTGGACGACTCCAACACGGGCATGGAGAGGGCGCTGGCGGTGGGGAGCGGCACGGTCGTCATCAGGAGCTCGTTTACGCCGTCGGAGGACAGTGGCGGCAGCAGGCTGATCCCGGATAGCCCCAAGTCGACCAAGTCCATCGCCGGCGGGGTTAGGCGGAGCATCTTGAACAAGCGGGAGCTGAGGCTGCCGAGCCGGGATGGAGCGCCTCCTTCTTAGTTGGCAGGCGGCGGTGGTTGGTCGCCGAGCTCGCAGACCTTGAGAGAGGAAGGGAAGGAGGAAGGTGGGTTTCGGGTTATGAAAGCAGCCTGATTTGACGATCTAGGTTCAATACTCTACGGTATCTCTCTGCACCGGATTAGCATTAATACTGCTCTGTTTGGCGGGGGTAATCCTCTTTATTTCTGGTCTCTGCTCCTTGATTTTGGAGAGTCTGCTTCTAGGGGTTTGTTGGGCAATGGGGTTCTTCAATAAAACATAGGTATTCAGCAATACAGCAGATCGGATTGGAACGGAGCGTCTTACAGTCTTCTCGGTATTGTTGGAGACTAATACGTGCTGTCTTTCGAAGGGCTACGGAACGGTGGCAGATTGCTGGGAGCGACCATCGAGCTCTACGCACCAAATGGCCATGCCCGGAAATCTTGGGCCTCGAAAAGATCACTGTATTGCAAATTACGGATACCACTAGCCAAGTTTACATAGGTAGACCGACAAAAAGGGAAGTGTCCTAGACAGATGTAGGAAAAGAGTAAAATATCTGAAGGCGCTCTTCTCAGAAGGTGTCACGGAACGATGGCCCGTCAACCGCGAGCGTCACTCTTGAGCGCTGCACCATCGGCCGGATCTCTAGTTGAGATCCCTTCTGAGTAGGGAGTAGGAGAGATCGAGTACGGATTAATCCGTACTGTAGTACTTAATCGGAGAGATCGACAGGCATTGACCAATGGATGGGTGAACCGCCCTTAAGCCCCGCTTTCCGCGCTATGTCCCGATTAACTAACTAGTTGCCCAGTAAACGTTAGGGGACCTAGTTGGTTCCTGCATAGTCATCCCCACCTCCGGAGCCGTTCATCTCAAAAAGAACAGATCGACGGCAGCGGACGGGCACGCCGAATCCACCCTTGGGTAGTGGGCTCTTTGGCTCCTTTGCGCAACACAACCACCCTAACTATGGATGATCGCGGGATCCCCGCCGTGCCGCAGCAAACTCCTCGATTCGATTGAGCGATCCGGTCCGACTTAACTAGTTATCGCACGCTGCTGAACCGAGCCTTGTTGGGCTTTCAACGCCCCTTGCATCTGCATCTTCTGAGTCCCTCCGAAAACGATATCCCTCCCCGAAGTCGCCATCACTCCCCCCTTCCCCCCATTCGTTCAAGCAAAGAGGAATAACCGACCCCGACCCCGACCCCGACCCCGACCGGGTACACAACAACCACGATCGCTTCGGATGATAAGAATAAGGATAATAATATCATAATACTGGTAAAACCAAAGGAAAAGGGGGGGGAAAGGAGAAGAAGAAGAAGAAGAAGAAGAGAAGAAAATGGACCAAGCCGACATCCCCGCGCTCCTCGCGCGCCTCGCGTCCGACGAGGACGCCGCCCGCAAGATGGCCGTGTTCAAGCTGCAGTCGTCCATCAACGACCCGGCCTTTGCCGACGTCTTCATCTCGTCGGGCGGCCTCGCCATCCTGCGCCGCCTCATCATGGTCACCGGCGGCAACACGCTCGCCTACGCGCTCCAGAGCCTCACCCGCCTGCTCGAGGTCGACATGGGCTGGGACATCTTCGAGGGCCCCGGGGCCGGGGAGCTGGTCGAGAGGATCGTGGAGCTGATCGTCAAGAACCCGCTGGTCAACATCCTGAGGGGCGCCATGTCCATCCTGGTCGCCCTGGTCGGCAGGTCGCAGTCTTCTTCTACCTCTTCGGCGTCGCCGCCGCCAGCCGGGGCGCCGGGAGGGGAAAACGGAAACGGCGCGGGCCCGCCGCCTCCCCGCCCGTCGCCGCCCGGCACGTTCGGTTTCCGCGCGCTCAAGCCCGCCGTGGCCGTGTACCCGCAGTTCTTCGACCTCGTCATCCAGCAGCTGCAGAGCGCCGACCACGCGCTGTGCGCCAACGCCCTGATGCTCATCAACGCGCTCATCCGCGACGCCGTCTCGGGCGACGGCAGCAGCAGCAACGGCACGGGCGAGGAGTGGAGCAAGTTCATCAAGCGCCTGCAGGACCTCGGCCTGATCCGCGCCGTCTACAACCTGCTGCAGAGCTCGGCCCTGCAGGACCTGGCGCTCCCGCTGCTCGAGTTCCAGTCGCTGACCAAGGTCCTGCTGCGGAAGTGGAGGGAGGTGAGGGTCGACCTGGAGCGGCCGGAGCACAGGAGGGCGCTGAAGGGCTTGCACCTCGCGAGCGCCCCCGACAGGCGGCACGTGAACGGCGTCGTCGCCGCCGGCCTCGCCGCCGAGGAAGGGGACGCGTCCAGGAAGGGCAGCAGGAAGCACAACCCGGAGAAGTGGCGGCGGCTGGGCTTCGAGACCGAGTCTCCCGCCGCCGAGTTCGAGACGGCCGGCTTCCTCGGCATGATGGACCTGACCGACTACGTGCGCAAGAACGAGGACGGCTTCCAGAAGCTGCTGCTGGAGCAGTCGACGAGGCCGCTGAGCGAGCGCTGCCCCGTGGCCAAGGCCAGCCTGGCCGTCACCATGATCCTCTACGACCATTTCGAGGTGGACAAGTCCGACAACGAGGACATCAGGGTCTACCTGACCCTGGGCGACGCAAAGGCCCACGACAAGCTGTTCCGCCCCCTGCTGCTGCAGTGGTCGCGCCTGCACACCGCCGGTCTGCACGCCTTCTTCCGTCTGTGGAAGTCCACCGGGGCGCGGCGGGACGATTTCGACAAGGTGGCCGAGCTGGTCCGCGTCCTCGTCGAGCAGGTGGTGGGCCAGGCGAGCAGGACAAAGGATGTGCTCGAGGTGGAGGACGAGCTGCACGAGTACGACGCCGCGCGGCTCCGCGAGATCCAGATGGAGCTGCTGGAGCTGTCCTTCGACGACCAGTGGGGGCCGCACCTCGTCCAGGTGCGCGAGGAGCTCAAGCACGAGGCCCTGCAGTTCGTCAAGGAGCAGCGCATCAGGTGCCTGCTGCAGGGCAGCTGGTTCACCAAGCCCATGCCGCACGTGCGCCAGGAGAGCCAGACCAAGCGGCCGCTCTACCAGCCGTGGCGCTTCGCCAAGCTCTCCCACAACCGCCGCTACCTCCACTACGCCGACTTCCCCGAGAGGCTGCCCTACGACCCGGGGCTCGACGCCCTCACCGAGAAGATCGACCTCGGCACCATCAGCTCCGTCGTCTCCAACGTGTCGGCGAACCCGGACGCCGACGGCGCCGGCTCCGCCGCGGCCGAGGCAGACGGCGACAACCAAAGCCACAACTCCAGCACGACCACCTTCCGCCACCACCACCACGCCGCCGCCAGACCGACCACCAAGATCACCATCTACTCCTTCGTCGAGGATATCATGGCCCCGCCGTCCAGCAACACGCCGCACTCGCTCGACAACAACAACACGACAGCGACGAGCACGCCCGCCCCGAACGGGGGTGCGGGCGGCGGCGGCGGCCGCAACAGCCACAGCCACAGCAACAGCAGCAGCATCGGCACCGGCGAACCCAGAGAGCAGCCCGTCCTGACGCTGTACCCGCCCAACCACAGCCTGGCGTCCGAGTGGCTGGACGGCCTGCTCATGCTGCTGAACCAGGCGCCCATCACGGCCGAGACCAACAAGCTGGTGACGCTCATCAGCGAGTACGGGCTCAAGATCCGGCTGCTCAACGTCCGGCTGGAGCACATGTACGCCGGCCCTCCTCCGCAGGGCAGCGGCGTGGGCGTGGTCCCGAGCCGGGAAGGGCTGGACGAGGATTACTATTACGAGATCTGAAAGACAGCTCCTTCCTCCTTCTTTATCTTCTAGAACCTTTCCATTTCCTTTTGTGTCCTTTTGGCATGGGAGGAGGTTTGGGCCACCGACGCATTTTTCTTTTTTTTTTTCTGCCGAAGCGCGAATGAGTCCGGGTTCCTCCTTGTTCTCTTATCTTTCACCAGTCTAGCGATGGACTCTTCTCTTTTTGTTTGTTGTTAAGCGTTCCCTCGGTCTCGGATACCCCATGTCCATACCCACTATACTATAGTCTCTCTTATACCCTTTTCTGAGTTTTTTATATTATAGATTCATCTTTTTATATGTATGTACGGTGCAATTCTTTCCTCTCCACTTGTTGGATGTAGCATAGGGCCCTTTCTGCTGGTTTCCTTTATGAAATCAAGAAACCGTTGTCTGGTCCTGCTTTGGGTTCTCTGATTGACAGTGTCGGGTCTGCCGTTGCCACTGTCTGCATGACCTTTCGTGGCAGGACATATCGACGAAGTGTTGCACTGATCCATCCTTTCACGAATACCCGGTGGTTAGTTGCTGACTAATTAGTTCAGGACTACCACCTGTCTCCCGACAGGTGGGGCCAAAACCCCCGGACATGCCAATATAGCCGGACACATCGCCACCAAATTTCCTATACAATCACGTCTTTACAAAAGGTACCATCAAGTTCAATTACCATCGTAATAACAGCCTCAAATAGCTATAAATAGTTCAATTGTAAACTAGGCTCTAAAAAGCTCAAAAACATAGTAAAATTTAATTCTACCTAGTTATAACTAGTTAAACAATAGGTTATATAACTTGCCTTCGTCTCCCTCTCCCTCTATATTATACCCCCTATCCCTATCACTCTTAACGTTCTTAATTATAGTAGTACCTTCTCTTATACCTTCTCTTTTAGCCTCCTAGTAATAGTTATTATCTTCTATCCCTAATGTTACTACTATAGACTTATAGGCTTATTACTTCTTAAATCTCTTAATATCCTTAATAATAGCTATATATAGAGATTCCTTCTTAACCCTAGATAGAGATAGTAACTCGATATCCTCTTCCTACCTATCTTTACTATCTATGAAGTCAAATCTATTATTATCATTATTATTAATTAATATTATAGTTATACTACTAATCTATATCCTAAGACATTGCTATAGCTCGATAGCTACAAATGACTATAGCTCAGACTAGCTACAAGATACAACACCACAGTGGTATTCGCGCCATAGGCGGCACTCCTAGACCAACTAGTACGGTCTACAGAAGTAGTAATAAGATGCGTTAATTCTTCTAAGTACCAGAGGCACTTAGGGATACTATCTAAATATATATCTATAACCCCTAGCTTATCATCCCTATTAATAGGTCCGTCAGATCTAACCTACTAATAGCTATATACTATAATAGGTACTAGGGTTCGAAAAGAAAAATATAACGACCTATTATAACTTAGTAAATATATTAGTCATTTGTCTATAGTAATAATCCTAGCAAGTGTCCCGTTTATCCTCCCTATTATCAAATCCGTCCGTCCCTTAGTCCTTCTTCCCGGTAGTTCCTAAGTTTACGATAAACACCGACACTATAGACGGACGCTCCTAAGGGGGCCGTATAAGTGTTCTAGCCCTAGCCTAGGCGTCCCTAACTAGGGTACGGTTGCTATAGACCATACTAGTAGCCCTCTTATACGAGGGGCTCTCCTACGCTAGCGTGTCCGAGCGCGGGCGTTTCTAGCCTGTGGCTACGGGCGGCAGGTGCGCTACCGGCCTGGTAATCGAGCTCGGGGGAGTACCGCGTCTAGTGGTAGCTAGCGGAGGTAGGCAAGCTATAGGCTCCTAGCTCCTAGAAGCCTTCTATAGTATGGTAATTGCTATAGTACGCTTGGTAAGCCGGGCGATCGTTTCTTCTAGCTACTATATCTTCTTATCTACTCCCTTCCTCTAGTTAAGGGTAGCTATATAGTTGTTACTTGTGACCGTGGAAGCCTCCTTTAGTTACTTAAGTTCCTCCTTAACTTGGTCGAGGTCCTTTTTAACGCTATTAATGGCCTTATCCTGTCTCTAGACTATAGCCTGACCTATATTAAGAAGGTTAGCCTTGGTAGCTAGGTACTAGCGTTTAGCAAAGTCCTTGTTAGTCTTATTATCCTTAATAGCACCGTAGGCTATAGTAATGTATATAGGTACTAAGTATAGGCCCTAGTAACTAGTTAGGCCGTAGTAAAGGTAACTAAGTTTAAATAGGTAGCTATTAACTAAGGTATTATTATCTCCCTTTGGTATATAGATATAGGCTATTAGTAGTTCCTTAGGCTCTAGTATACCGGTAGGCATTATACTAGTAGTATAGTAGGCCTTATATATATTCTCTAGCTTTTTCTTAAGGCTATATATAGCTATATTAGCCTTATATAAGTTATTACTAGCCTTCTAATAGAAATGGTAGATCTAGTAGTAGGTATAGATAAGTATTTCCTTATTACTATAGTATTCCTAGTAGGTATAGGTAAGGTAGTCCTTGACGGGCCTAATTGTTATAGCTATAGACGGATATAGTAGGCTAGACTTAATGACATTAGTACTAGTAAAGGGGTCGAACTCTATACCTATAAGGGTATTTTCTACCTTCTTAAGGCTATCAAAGGTAATATACGTATTGTTAAGCCTGCCTTAGGACTCGGCCTCCTCCTCTTTGTCCTTAGTATCCCTCTTAATCCTATAGGCAAATCTACTAGTAGGTACCCTATATTATATATACCTAATAGGCGTAGTAGGCTAAGGCATAGGCTCGGGCGGTTAGAGTGTTAAGTCTAGCTATAACAAGGCCTAGGCTGTTAGGCTAGTAATAGTATTAGCTATAGTCTTATTAACGATTAATATACTTTCTTTGTCATGTTGCTTGGTACCCTATAACATAACTATAGGTAAGCTAGTATATATATATAGGTATATAGTCGTATCTTAGATAGCGTCGGTAGGGCCAGACTCTTAGTAGTCTTACTCTAGTTAAGCTATATCTGAGTTGTAAGACGGGAAGTTGGTAGGCTCAAGTGTTAGAATTGCCCGGTATATAGTTAGTAGCGTTAGAGGCCTCTTCTTGTTTATTATATCCTATACCTTGGTAATGGCGACCTTAATTAGCGATAGAGGGGTTAGTATAGTATCCTTATCTATAGGAATATTAGGAAAGGCGTTAGCTAGCTACTTATACTAGTATACCTTAATTATATCGATAGGGATCTACCCGGTTTTACTAATACGTTAGGTATATATAACCATATAGGTACCCCCTATCTTATATACTATATTGCCGTTAGTAGTATAAGGCTAGAATCTTCCTTATAGGTTTAAGGTCTTATAGTACTTAGCGAAAAATAGCACTAGTATAATATAGTCATTGTTACTATTAATAGCTTTATATAGGTTAACTATAATAGAGGTACCTATAATGACATTAAATAGTATTACCTTTATTTCGCCCTTGATCTTAATAAAGGCAAATTTAGCCTCTAAACGGGGAATCTTGGTAATATTATCCTTATCTACATTATAGAAGGTCTTATAGTTAGCTATAGTCATTTGCTCTCCCTATAACTAGCGGCTATTAACGAAGTAGTATATAGCTAGTAGGTAAACTACCTTATACTTACTCTTACTCGTACAGACTATATTAATTATACTTCTAGGGACTTAGGCTATAGCGCCCGTCTTACTATTATAATACTATTCGATTATAGCATCCTCCGGAAACTATAGGTATAGAGGGCTAAAAGTGTTATAGGTGACATTACGAGGGGCATTAGCGACTTGAGGGGGTATATACTACAGGTTATACTATAGTATATTAGGATCTTCACCCTTAAAGGCTATAGCCGCCTCTTTATGGCGTACTCGGACCAGGCTACCCGTTGCTAGGTCATTATAGAATTCCTCTTTGGTACCTAGGTTAGCTATAAAGCCTGTGCCGCTTTCTAGTATTATATCTAGGTTCTTAAGGAGATCTTAGACATTGCTATCCGCTAGGGTATTGTTTTCGCTTATAGGGCTAGAGTATATACCTGGTATAGGCGTTGGTGTGGCCTACGTCTGGTCCGATGCCTCTATGGCTGTCTGCTTCTTCCGCCGATTAATAGGTATAAACGTGGTAGCCAGGGTGTCGGCTGCTTCGGTCACTATTGCTAACTATAATACGGGTATATCTTGCTAGCCAACCGGAGGCTTGTTTCCGGTGGCTAGGCTTGTTACTATAGCTACTGCCGCCGCTATAGAGCCCTAGGCGCCTTTGGCAGCCTGTTTATCGCTTTTTCTGGCCTTGCTTCTGGACTTGGCCATTGTGACTAATGAAACTAAGGCACACGATAGGATAAAGCAAAAGGCAGTGGGAAAATACTCTCTAGGGCCTCCTTTTGATGGAAATGGAGGTACGTAAGCTATAGGCGATAGCTACGTAGTTGCGTTAATAGAAAAGGCTGGTATTAGAGGGTTTAAAGGTTAGAAAAGAAGGTGGTTATTAAAGAAATTATAGAAGAATTGAAGAGGTTCGAAAAACTAGAAAATAGTAGGAAATCTAGGGGTTTTTATAGTTTTTAGGTAGGGCTTTTGAAGATAGGATAAAAGAAGGCTTAAGCTATTAGTGTTTAGCCCTATTACACCAAATAGGTAGGCTGTTTAGCCCTATTTACTAAATAGTTAGGTTGTTTAGTAGCTAACTAAGCTAGATATATAGTTTGAAGTAGCCTATATATAGTAAATAGTAGAGTTTGGAATGAAAGTAGTAATAAAGATAACAGTATAAAGAATAGTAATAGGTTTTCTGGTGTTAAAATAGATTTAGGGTAGCCTATTAAAGGTACGTATCTCTAGGTGTTATTTGGCTTCTTCCTAGCCAGGTACGATACTCTAGGTCTGGCTAGAAGTCTTCTATTTCGGGGGTTAGCCTTGTTTCTTTCTAGGTAGTAGTTAAATCTGACAGCAATTTATATATTCCTAGATCAATTCGCTAGAAGTAGCCTCTAGTTCACTCTAGGGAAGCCACTAATCGTCCTTTATATTAAATCCAAGCTAGCGAACAAGGTATTTAACCCTCGGGTATATCTTTCCACGTATATAGTGGTCGATAATCTTCTCGATCCGCTAGTATTCCTTACCGTTAACCAGAATTAGCTATGGTGGTAGTGCGGTTCTTTTAAACAGATCGGGACCTTGTTTAACGCGGTAGAGTTAGGCGATAGATATAATTAGATAGACCTTCTAGGATTTAGGAAAATCTAGCTCGTAAGCTAGTTTTCCTACCCTTTGCTTAATTTTAAACGGTCCTACTCTCTAGGCTGACTATTTCCTATTAGGTTTACTAGGCAGATAGTATCCCTTGTATAGCCGTAGCTAAACGGTATCCCTAACTTCGAATTCGGTAGGTATATATCTCTAGTTATACCGTAGTTTAGCTAGTGCTATAGCCTGATTAATTATTTTACTAGCTTTAGCCTAGTACTACTTGTATAAGATTTCTAGGGCTTTACGCCTACTAGTTCTAGCGGTTTTCTTGCTTAGGATATCTAGTACTAAGTACGGTTTGAATCTATATACCAGCTTATTTAGGGACCTCCTAATGCTAGTAACTAGTATATTATTAAGGTGATACTATAAGGCTAGTAGGATTTTAACCTATAAGTGGTTAGAATTTACCGTAAAGTTTATCCGTAAGGCGATTTCCACGGTTTGGTTTGTCTATTCAGACTATCTATTAGTCTAAGGGTAGTAGGCCGTAGAAAATAGTAGCTTAGTTCCTAGTAGTAAGAAGATTTCCTTCTATAGGTCAGATATAAATTTAGGGTTACGATTACTAATAATTTAGGCTAGTATTCCCTAGTTAGTAAATATCTAGGTCCTTAGAAGAATAGTTACCTATTCTTTAGCTATATACGTCTGGCGGCCAGCCACGAGAAGCTTCTTCTTACTAAACTTGTATATTATAGTATAGAGTGTATCTGCTAGAGTATAGCCTTTAAGTGACTAGAGGGTACTGGTAGTTAGCGCTAGCGGTAAGTCGGTGATGAAGTCTATAGCTACCGTATAGAATGGTATTAGCTAGGTACAAATAGGCTAGAGTTCCCCTAGTAGTAGGTTACGGTCGGTCGAATTGGCCTAATATACCTCATAATGCTATATAAACTTTAAAACCTTCTAGGCCTTCCTATAGAAATGAATGGCTATAAGCTTATTTATTATCTTATTTTTACCGAAATAGTATATATCATTATAAACCATCTAAAGGATTTGGTTAACGTAGTTTTCCGGTAGGTAAAGTCTTCTAGTGCCGTCAAAATTTATATAGAAAAGTAGCCCGTTCGAAAGTTCGAACGGTCCTATAGGTAATTTTGGCTATTTGTATTTTCTGGCTCTAGTACGGTTATTTCTGACCGAGTCTTTCTCGTTTTCGCGGAGGGCTTAGTAGATAGGTCTATACTTCCAGTCCTTAGGATAGCCGGCGATGATTCTAGCCCTAAATTCGTTACTAAGCACTAGTTCCGTGATAGTTATATCTACTATAAAGGTATTAGTATCCTGGTGATTACTCTAGATATCTCTAAGCTTGTCTATTAGGCTATTCTTAATCTTCGGATTATCCTACTCCTAGGTAGGTAACCTTAATAGCGTATTGGGTACTATATTTAGTATCCTAGGGATATAAAAGATGTTAAGGTTAAATCCTAATAGATAATTAGCTATATTTGCTAGTTTTAGGTTAACCTTAGCTAGATCTATTATGATTAGGGATATATACTTTACTATCCTTTTTATTAAGGTATAATTAATAAGGATATTAATTAGGTATCTATTTAATTATACTATCTTCCGAAGTTTCCTAATTACCTAGATAAGTACGGCAATTTCTGCCTCTATAGATCTATAGCGCTTTTCTATATTAGTAGTTACTCTTGATATAAATAGGATAGGCTATACTTCGCTTAAAGGAATGTCCCTACCAGGGATTTTCTCACCATCCTAGTCGCCCTTAAGCTAGAAAGCGATAACGCCGTAGCCGTCACGGCAGGCGTCTAGCTTAAGGAATAGCGGTTTTTCCGGGCGGTAGTGATAGAGGAACTCCTAGTTATATAAGTGCTCCTAAAGTAATCTAAAGGATTTAAGTTCTTCCTTAGTCAGGGTAAATTTGATAGTAGAAGTGACCGCTTTCTAGGCTCTTTTGGCTTTCCTAGGCTTAAGCTTTCCTTCTTTCTATATTATAGCTATTAGAGCTATCTTTCGTGCCTAAAGTGGCCTTGCTTTTATATCAAACTGTGGAATACCCTTCCTTAGCTAACTAGCTATTCTAAGGTAGTGCTCTAGACTATCAAGTGTATCTAGGAACTTTAGCTTCTTAAAGGTAGTAATACGGTCGTCGGTTTTAGCGATGCCTTCGCCATTTATAACATATCTAAGGAGCCTTACGGCCGGGTAGCCTACGAATGATTTAGGTGTGCTAATATATATATAGGCCCTGTCAAGGATTTTATAAACGGTATGTAGGTATTCGAGGTATTCTTCCTTGGTTTTATTAAAGATAATAATGTCGTCGATATATACCCTGATAAAATGGTAGTATTTTAGGAAAAGTCTATCTATATAGCGTTATATAAAGGCTAGTATATTCTTAAAACCTATAAGTACTATATTTAATTTTTCTAGGCTATAGTAGCTTATAATGACTATATAATTACTATACTCCTTGGCTATAGGGAGCTAGTAGAAAAATCCTAAAGTATCTAAGGCTATAAAGAACTTATTACTAACTATAGTAGCTATAATGTTATCCTAGTTAGGCAGGGGATAAATATCTAGGACTATGATTATATTTAACAGTCATAGGTTAACTATACTTCGGCTTTTCTTAACCTCTACCCTAGGCTTTTCGGAAACTTTCCTCTATATAATAAAGGCTAGGTATACAATTAGGGTAGGTTTATCCATAAAAGTGAATCTCCCAGATGCCTAGAGTTGGTCGTGATGCTTGTTAAGGGCTTTACAGTCTTTAAGCCCTATTAGGTACGGTCTGACCATATAGACTTGCTTTTACCATCCGTTAACCAGATTGATTCGTATCTTCTAGTATTCTAGCATCGGCACAATTCCCCTATCCTAGTAGAGGTCGTATTTATCTAGAAGTTCCTTTACCTTAAGTGTAAATTTAGGGTTTATGTTAGTAATACTAACGCTATCCTTGCTTTTGATAACTAGGATGTTATCAGGTTTCTTAATACTATATAATAAGGTATGAAAGTTCGTCACATTTAATAGAAGTTCCTAGTTACCGTTAGCCTTTTCCTAGTAGTATATATACTAGGCTTCTTCTAGCCTTCTCTTTGACTCTTACTCGGTAATTCCGTCCTAAACCTCGGCCTATATGTCTTTTATATCCGTTACACTAATCTGTATAGCGGTGTCCTCTCCCAAATATTCTGATAGATAGCTAACCTTGTCCCCTTTTCGGATGATCATAGGGGTATTAGTATCATTTCGGACAATTACTACCCTAGGGGTATACTAGGTAACTATAGCGTCTTAGATTCCTTCTTAGCTAGTAGTAAAATAGAAGCACTTGTCCTTTAGGAGGTTATTAGGTAATAGAATAAAGTACATCTCGAGTAGCTAGGTAGATTATATAGGTATAATGGTATACCAGGCAGTAATAACTTTCTAAGAGA
Source organism: Thermothelomyces heterothallicus (assembly GCF_042370625.1). Lineage (NCBI taxonomy): Eukaryota > Fungi > Ascomycota > Sordariomycetes > Sordariales > Chaetomiaceae > Thermothelomyces > Thermothelomyces heterothallicus. Next base: position 137,680 of record NW_027192586.1, on the reverse strand, counting down.
TAGGCTTAGGGTTCTTTTTTACGACATCCCTATAGACCTTTATATTAGCTAATGATCTAAAGGTATAGATGCCCTTGACAAAGTCAATCTTGATACCGTGAGCGGTTATAAAGTCAGTGCCTAGTAATATCTTTAGAGCAAGTTCATCGATAATATCAGCTATAATATAGATATATCTGTCAATTAGCGTGTTCTAGGCCTCTCCTAGGATATAGAAGTCAAATTCGACCTGCTTACTAATTATAGTCCTCAAATTAACTCCTTTAAGAGTATGGGACTTGCCCTTGATCTATCGGGGGTTCTTTGCCTATTGGGAAATCTATATCTAGTTAACTAGGTTAGTTAAACTACCTATATCGAAATAGATGTCTATAGTCTGGTCTCCTAGGTTAGCTCGAACTAGAATACGTAGGTAAGACGTCTTCTTTAGCCGGTAGAAGGGTATTTCTATACTTAGGTTAGCTTCTACCACTTAGCTAGGTTCGAAGGAGAGGAGTATGGTTTCCTATTATTACGGTTCCTTAGTTAATTCTGATGGTATAGCCGCTCCTTCTACAAAGTCCTGCTCTACCTAGGGAAGGTCCTCCTTTGGTAGTTTAGGTAGGTATAATTTCTTTCTATAATCCTAATATAGGTAGTGGTATAACGCTCCTCGGCTTACAAATGACTATTTATAAAGCCTATAGACATTGCCGTCTTCCTAGATATAGTCTTCCTTAGTAGTACTAAGGAAGTATACCTCTCTATTACTACTATCTCCGTTAGTCTCGGATTTATAGTTACTAATTAGGAGATAACTAATAGCTTTAAGCTCCTTATATTTGGCTTCAGCTTTCTTATCCTTACTAGATACTACTATAGTATTATAGTAATAGTAGGTACCATCCTTATTAATATGCTTCTAGCTATAGCGGTAGAACCGTCTAAAGCGGGGATTCTGGTCACTATATCTACCCTTTTCCTAGGCTCTAGTACCCTATAGGCAGCTATTTCTAACTTAGTCGTTACGCTCCTTTGGTTAAGACTCCTAATTACGGCTTCGGAATCGCTCCTCTTATAGGAGATACTTACGTTTCTATTCCTCCCTTCTCCTATAATGGTTAGTCTAGTACCGCTAACCTTAATTACCCTTTTAGGGGTTAGTATATAACTAATTAGTTTATTCCTTATTAGTATTATTACTATTATTACTATTAGTCCTATCTAAGGTATTATTAATATTAAATATAGTTACCTTCCTTAACCTCTTTTCGGCTCTAAGTTCCTCTAAGAGAGCTTCCTATTTTTTAGAGGTATAGAAGAGGTACTAGTTAATAGTGTCTATCTTACATGGTTTAGGGCAGAGCTTGTAGAGTAAAGGAGTCATCGCTAACTAGAGTCTAATCAGGAGCTAGTAGTTTGTCTTATCTCCTTAGACTCGGGTATAGTAGAAGAGGTCTATAGCGAATTTATAGATAGATTTGCCTAAGGCTAGGTTGTCCTTAGTATAGCTATTCTAAACTAGTTATTGACCTGCTTAGTTAAATTAGATACCGAATCGTTCTTTAATCCTTTAAAGCTATATCTCCGTACTTAGGTATAAGGTCTCCTTCTTGGTTAGCGATAATTATTACTTATACTACTATAAGGCTAACCTATAGAATAATACCTATAGGTCATTTTATATGAGAAGCTCCTTAGAAACGTTTCCTCTAATTATATTATAGATATATTCGATCTAGAGATTAGTATTAGTATAATAACGGATCTTCTTATAATAGAAGATTAGCTAGCTATTTATAATCTTTCGGTCGGCATCTAGCTAAAGTAGGCTAATATTGGTAATCTTCTAGGCTTAGTCTATTGCTAGTTATAACGCTACACGTACTAGCTATAGCTAAGGGGAACTAATGTCTGCTTGGTCGGTTATAGCGTTCCAAAGAAGTCTAACCATTGCCCTCTAGAGCAGTCTTATAATTGTTTCCTCTATTAGGTCTAGTAGTAAGAGGGGTATATATCCCCTTATAGGGTTATCCCCTACTAGTGTTAGCGTTATTATTAGTAATCCTCCTATTTGCTAGACCATTAGCTAGGGGTTTTATAAAGGTCCCTACTAGGGTTCTTCCCTTTCTAGAAGTTCCCTTAACGTATTAGTTATAATTACAGTTTAAGTAGCTCTAATAGGTCTATTTAATATCTAGTTACCCTATCCGCTTAGACCTACTAGGTTTAGCTTGGTCCTTAGGGTCTCTAGTAGATCTAGTAGGCCTATAGGTAAAGTTATCCTTTATAGGGCGGTTTCCGGTAGTATAGTAAATTATTAAACTAGGTCTTCGGGACTTGGCGTTTTTAGGGTCTCTAAGGGTCCCCTATACTAGCTTTCCTCCTAAACTCGTACTTCTAGCGTAGTTCTTGCCACTAGTGGTAACGGTAGAATAAGAGCTTCGTTCGAGAGCCGGGGAAGGAGTCTTATAAAGTGCCTAACGAGTCCTTTTAGGGTATAGTTATTAAGAGTCTAGGATTCCGGGTAATCCTCGTCTATTAGGTAATCATAGAAGTCCTAAGTATAAGTAGTATAGTTATCGGCCTCCTCGAGAGATGCTACTAGCTTAAGGAGTCGGAGGTCCGTTAGAGAGAGCTTCTAAATCTAACGCCGGTAGGCGTTTCTGACGATAAAGCGGTAGGTCTGACGCGCTTACCGTAGTTTAGACTTGTTTATTGGTTCTTGATAATATTATTATTGCCGTCGTTTTTGACCATTTAGGCGTCTGCTCGGAGCAGAGGGGTATAGTCGCTTAACTCGGGTAAATGGTCTCCTACGGCGTTCGAACGCGAATAGTAACGAAGATCGTAGATTCGAACCGGTAGTAGGCACCACTTGCTATAGCTTGATGGCTATAAATGACTATAGCTCGGACTAGCTATAAGATATGATACCGTAGCGGTATTCGCGCTGTAGGTAGTATTCCTAGACTAACTGGTATGGTCTATAGAAGTGGTGATAAGATGTGTTGATTCTTCTAAGTGCTAGAGGTACTTAGGGATGTTGTCTAAATATATATCTATAACCCCTGGCTTATCATCCCTGTTAGTAGGTCTGTTAGATCTGACCTACTGATAGCTATATACTGTAATAGACATTTAGGGGATAGGAGTTTGACTTCTAATAACGACTTCTTAGCTAACTAGGGGATTAAGACTTCTTTTTTATCTCTAAAGTCGAAAAATACTAGTAGCTAATGCTCCTTTGGTAGAACCTAGAGAAGGTTATTATTATTAAGAGGAAGATAGTCGTTCTTATTAGTCTTTTCTAGGAATTTGGTAAAGGTTACTATATAAAGGTAATACTTATTAGTACTAGGAATCTTGTTCTCTAGGCGCCTTTTCTAGACTTTGTATTCCTCCTTATACTCTTGTTTAATCTGCTTGATAGTAATATAGGTAGCTTTTCGGCTAGTATCTTGAATTGCCTTAGTGCTCTTCTAAGCTTAGATCTCCTAAAACTATTAAATCTACTAGATAGTTATACTTGTTATAACCTCTCCTATTAGCTTAATAAGTTGGCCTTATATTTTCTTAGTAGATAGTAGACTAGGGTAGAAACCTCTTAGTATGACTAGAGGGGCATAGGTTATAGATTTGTTTTTCTAGTTCTGAACAAGTTATATATATACTAGATATAAATAGGGGGTGCCTATCTAAAAGGTACTAGGGAGAATAAGGATAATAGATAGTTTTTATAGAATAGATTAATTGTAATGGTAATAGGCTGCTATTATAGTATTATTTATATAATAATAAGATTCTTCTTTTACTTATAAGTTTAGCTATCTTTTTCTATATAGGTAGACTCTTTTATATCTACCTAGAGGGGTATCGTTATTACCGTCCCTACATCTATTATAACTGCTATCTAGGAGGCTAGACTTGTCTGCTATATCTACGAGTACCTAGATATACTAGACACTTTGAGCTAACACTCCTCTCTATCTGACCAGACAGAGGTTTGGTCTTAGGGGTACGTGACTGCTGCTAGGAGAGGCTGGTACTAGTTTAATAGTATAGCTAGATAGGCTCTCTTGTCCTTAGCGAAGTTATTTAGATATTTATATACTAGCTAACCCTTATTAACTATTAATGTAATATCCTAAAAGTATTCTTATATTGGTAAATTGAAAAGCTTAAGATACTACTCTTAAATGTAGTTAATACCTTTTTTTATATATACCTATCGCTTATTATTAGGAATCATTATAGGATATCTAATGCTCGTACTAGATAATACTTTCTCCCTAATCTAGTCCATTATAATATATTAGTTTAGTAGAAAAAGACTAGTCTTTTCGAATCCTACTATGATATTTTGGCGTTTGAAACTAGTATTCTAGATTTCCTAGAATCCTCTAATAAAGTCTGCCTAGGTAAATATAAGATTGCTATTTCGAACTACCTACTAGAGATATCATTAATATACTTCCTTAAGATAGTAAAAGACTCCTATATCTATTAGCTAGATAAAGTATATTAAATAGGGAGGGAGGAAGATAATAATAATATTAAACAAGAGGTAATATTTATAAAGTTTAAGGTTATAATATCCTATAAAGTTATCTAGGATAAGTAGTTAGTATATACGTTCTTCTAATAGTATAGATATATAGACCGAATCTTTAGGGGTAATATTATCCAGGTTAACAAAGTATATACCAAGAATAGGACTATAGTTATAATAGTTATAACCAAACCATTCCTCGAAGCTTATACTATATTACTAGAACTTGGTATAGATAGTAGACTAGGGTAGGAACCTCTTGGTATAACTAGAGGGGCACAGGTTATAGATTCGTTTTTCCGGTTCCAAACAAGTTATATATATACTAGACATAAATAGGGGGTGCCTATCTAGGAGGTGCCAGGGGAGAACAAGGACGACAGACAGTTTTTTTTTTACAGAAGGGATCAACAATAATAGTAACGGACTACTATTACAGTATTATTTATATAATGGCGAGGTTCTTCTTTCACTTGTGAGTTTGGCTATCTTTTTCCACGTAGGTGGACTCATTTACATCTGCCCAGAGGGGCATCGCTGTCGCTGTCCCTGTGCCTATCGTAACCGCTGTCTAGGAGGCTAGACTTGTCTGCTACATCCACGAGTGCCTAGATACACTAGACACTTTAAGCCAACACTCCTCTCTATCTGACCAGACGGAGGTTTAGTCTTAGGGGTATGTGACTACTGCCAGGAGAGGCTAGTACTAGTTCAATAGCAAAGGAATATTTATTAAAATGTTATATCTAATCTATTATAATCTTAGTATTATTAAATACTATCTCTAACTTATAGAATTATATCTCCTTATTAAGACCTTTGATATCCTAATCTTCTAATAGCTACTATTTAAAGATATAGAATATTAAGATAGTATTACTAATAGTATTTCTAGTACTAATTATACTTATTAACTCTTAGTTATAAAGGTCTAGAATCTCTAGCTAATAAAATATTATAGTTAATATTCTAAACTAACACTTATTCTAAACTAATACTTAGAAAAGAAGAAGATACTAACCTTCTTCTTCTTATCTATTTTAACTATTAAGATCTCAAACCACCTATTTAATAGTATAAATATATATCTAGTCTTATCTATATTCTAATAGCTAGATATAGTAATCTTAAAGCTTTTAATAATATCCTCAAGCTTATTAAAGAATATCTCTAGTTCTTCTACCTACTACTCGGCCAAGAGTTAATTTACTTTAACTAATTTAAAGAATATCAGCTAAAACTATAGATAATCCTATTTCTAACGTAACTACTAGTACTTATTAACAGGAGGGCAGGGAGGATTACGACATACCTATAAACGGTTAATAGTATCCTAGAGAAGATCTTTAGTAATAAGAGAACTAGATTCGATAAGCTAGTATATATATCCTTCGAGGGCAGAATCTTTGTCGTTTCGAAGTAACCGAGGTCTTCTAACTATATTACTACTAGTAGCTAGAAGTCTAGTATCCTTTAAAGACTTTAAGTGCCGGCTAACCTAGGTCTTTCTAGTCTTAAATAGCTAAGCCGCGTACCGAATACTAGGTTGCTTTCTATAGGGTAAACGGCTAGTTCGGTGGCGAGCTTAAGCGGTAAGGAGCCATTTAGTAGCCTGTATACTAGCCGGTTCCTAGATTTGGTCAGTCAGAGGTATCGTATATAGGAGAGTAGGTTTAACTAGGCTTATGGCAGTAGTTATATCTTCGAGTATAGGGAGTTGGCTGGTAAAATTGGACACAGATTTAGACGCGTACCTGTCCGGCTATATTGGCATGTCCGGGGGTTTTGGCCCCACCTATCAGGAGACAGGTAGTAGTCCTAAACTAATTAGTCAGCAACTAACCACCGGTATCATAGATAGATAGATCAAGATCTCTGTTATCATGGAAGATGGTAGATTAATTGATTATGATGATAATGGAAGAAGAAGGAAGTCGAACAGGGCTACCTATAGGAAGATATAGATAGCTATAAGCCTGGTAGGTCCGGGAGTCTTTGTCCTAGTCTACCACACCCCCCTACAGACAGCCACGTCGTCGCCTATCCTTTTTCCCCAAAACGGTAGTCTAGATACAAATACATATAGTTGTCTTTACAGTTCCATCTGCCCGTAGTGCGGTTTAAACCGCCTAGGGTATTTATCTCTCCGATATCCCTAGTAGCCGTAGAAAGTAGGTATGTTTCTCTCGTTCTAGTGGCTTGGTCAATCCATCCGCAGCTATTTCAGTGCCTCTAATATGCTCTAGGAGGAAACGGCCCTCCTTGTGTTTCTCGATGATCCATTTGTACCGAATATCAATGGTACGTATACGCGTAGCATTCAATGGATTTATTACGTTGATATATATGTTCTTGCTATTAGTAAAGATAATAGGCGTAGTTAGCTATAGATAGCTATATTCCTATAAAATCTAGGAAACCTACTACAAGGAATATATAGTTAGGGTTAGGTTCGTAAACTCTACTTTGGTAGTACTAAGTACGATAAAGCTTTGTTTCTTCGTCTTCTATAATACTAGTCCTCTAGCTAGAAAGATGATATATCTACTAGTTAAATATTGGTATAGGGGGTCGTTAGCCTAGGAGGCGTCTATAAAAGCAGTTAGTTTTAAGTCGTTGATCTTTATATTACTACCGAGTTTAATACTATAGGAACGTATACCTGCTAGGTAGCGATATAGATACTATAGGGCATCTAAATGTTCCTATAATAGGCTGCTATTCGCTTTATAAAGATAGGAAACAGCGTATATAATGTCGATCTATATATTACAAGCTAGCTAGTTTAACTGACTAGTACAGGTAGTATATTAGTCCTTCTTATCCTCTATTTTATTTTAGATACGTAGTAGTTTGAACTTCGAACGCTAGGGAGTCTTGGCTAGATTAATAGCCTCTATATCGTATTTATATAGTAATGTAGTGATATACGTCTCCTATAATAGGAAGATCTTCTAGTTCGCCCGGTTATGTAAGATATCTAGTCCTAGGAATCGTTTGACTTCCCTAAGCTCTTTAAGGTCGTATCTTACCTTTAGCTAGTCGCGAATTTTATTAATAATAGAATTATCTGTCGTTACTATAAGAAGGTCATCTACGTATAAGACAAGTAATACGCCTGTCTCCTTATAGCGAAAAAGATAGATGTCGGAAGGGATTAATTCGAATCTAAGTTCTTTAAGTACTAGTTTAATGGCTAGGAACTAGTAAAGTAGACTCTATTGTAGACTATAGAGTGCCTTCTTTAGTTCGTATACCTTTCCTGGTAGTTTGTTTAGTCTAGGAGGTAGTTTAACGTAGTATTCTACTCCTTTAGGGATTAGCGCATTAAGGAATATAGTCTTAAAGTCAAATTAGTAACATTCGAGATCTTTAATTATAACAATAGTAAAGAAGAGCTTGACTATTATACTATTAACGATAGTAGCGTAGACGTCTTATAATTTCTAAGATCCTTTATCAAAGTTACTATAGACTACCTATCTTATACAGGCAGTTTTCTAGCCGGTAGATAGATCGGTTTTCTCATTATATACCTATTTACTCGATAAGATATATATACTAGGTCGTTTCTTAACGAGGTTATAGATATCTTTCTTCTATAGACTCTAGTCTTATTTAATTATTATAAGGAGCTACTAGTCCTTAAAGTTAGGTTTACGTTTAGCCTCGCGATAGTTCTTTAGAACTAATAGGTCCTAGATAATAGTAATATCATATTTAATACTAATAGGTATAGCTATAAAGACAATAGATTCGGCTAACCTCTAGTTATCTAAGTAGCAGGTAAGATATTAACCTAGTAGTTTACTACTATTTAGTTTTATATAGAAGCCTAGTTACGATAGATCCCTATAATAGGACGTCCGTTGCCTATAAGGTCTCCCTCCCATTGCTTCTTCTATCTATAGGGAGTAGGCGGTAAGCGGCGCTAACAGGTAATTATATAGTATAGGAGCTTCTTCTTAATAGATTTCCTGGATAGCGTCATCATCTATAAAAGAGATAAACTTATCCTATTCTTCTGTTATTATCATAGGCGATGGTACCGATTAGATAGGTACTAATTAGATAGGTAGCGATGGTGTCCGCTCTGTTAGAGTAGACGATAGTACCTAGTAGGATACGATAGTTAGCGATTAAAGTAATTAAGGTATTAGCATTCCTAATTGATTTGCCGGTTAAATAGGCGTCTCTGCCTTATATTCGGCATTTGATATACCTTTCGGCTCCAATTTAGTAATTGCTAGCAATATAGAAGAATCTATTAGCGATAGATTTGATTGTTCTAATAGAGTGTCCTTCTTCGGTTAGACAATTGCCCGGTTGTCAGGAGGGCCTGCCACTAGGCTAACTTGTCACGGAGGTAGCACTATTATAGGGCCTGCTAGATTGGTTCGGGCTAGGTTCGTAGGCAGGAGAGTCAATTATCTTTTCTAGGACAGGTAGGTAGGTTGTTCAGAGGACTGATCCTTAGGGAGCTAAAACCTCCCTCTCGGATCTAGGGTCTAATAGGTACATTTTATACCCCGAATCGGCCGTTCGTTCCTCCGGCCGTACCCCGACCATGCCTATTGTTTATAGGGTTATACCCGTTAGCGCCCGGCGTGGGCCTTCTATAGCTTGTCCCTAGGTCTCTGGCCGGATCAGGTTACGTTCGTGACAATTTACTCTCCCTCTCAAAGGGCCTATCTGTAGGCCTTGTCGGAATAGCTTCAATCTGACTTTGTTCCGTGGTAGCGTTTTAACATTCTTTTAGTATTTTATACTCATTGTTTAGGTCGCGATTGTACTATAATTAGGTGGGTACTAGGCGCCTTTGTGTTCGTAGCTATATCGCCATTGTTATAGTTATAGTTCGAGTGTTTTCATCTAAAGATTCGCTTTGTTATGAACATGTCTGGTAGTTACCACGGCGCTAGGAAGGTCTCCGCCATAGCGATAGAAATGATATTTTGACTTTCTCAGAGGGCCGCTCTTCGTTCTCGATTCTCTTCTAATCTTTAACCTTATCCTCTGTAAAACGTTCTTGTTTCGGCTGCTCGTAACACATTTTTCATTTTTCAAATCTTTATTCTTGTGTCTGTGGTGATATTATGGAGATTTAGTAGCTTAGCGTAGCTAACTTGCTACTATATATATAGTGTTTGTGTGGTGCTATTAAGGATATTAACGCGAACGACGAGGTTCCCCTTGACGTTTAGTGTATATATCCTACTACTAGCTTGTTTAAGTGTTTTCGGTGCCACTAGGGCTACTAGACGAGCTGCCTCCTAGTAAGTATACGTTTCGGGAGCGATTCCCTAGGTATTGATAATGGTTTAGGTTACTAGTGCTATGACTAGCGATATAGTTAATCTTATAATTATCATTTGGTCTATATATAAGGTCGTTTCGGCCCTGAAGCCGGATGTAGCTGACTCCGAGGATTTGCTTGTACTTAGTAAGCGCTGTCGCTATTATATTATTATACTTATAAACGATATGGCTGTTACTTTTGAGGCGGTCGAGAAGTATTACTAGTCTAATATAGGCCTTATCGACAATAGTAGCAAGAAGATTACTTCTATAGGAACCTGTTTATTTTCGCTTGCGATTTGGCGCGGATACTGATATATTTATAGGAGCAATGGCTAGTATATAGTAAGTTTGTAACTAATCGCAAGTATATGATCGCGGCTACTAACCTATAGCCTAAGTTTAACGCTAGTACGGTAGGTTCGGTTATGTTTTAGTCTACCCGATTGTTTACTAACACGGTATAGGTGCTATAAGATCTTATAATCTAGCGGTATTCGCTACTACCTTATCTAGAGCCTATTGACAAGGGCTATATTACTTAGTAAATGGCTAAGTATAAGTTCATCACTAAACTAGGTACACTTATAGTAAGGGCCCTAGATAGCGAGGACGAGGTAGCCCGATTCCTAGATAAACACGTGGTAGACTTGGAGTTCGTCTCTTATAGTAGGTTTTAGCGGGGTTTTCAGGGTGGCTATATTTTGTTTTGTTTTCATTTTTTTTTGATCATATAAAGTAGATACCCCTTTAGCCCCGAATTGGTATTATAGATTCGCTCCACCGGTTCGTAGTGCTATAATGCGAATGTTTTTGTTAATTTCGGTAAGGCCTTCTTTGTTATTATTTTGGCGTAATGTCGGCCCAAAATATGGTTTTTTACGATACGGCTTAGGGCCTCTCCTAGGGCGCCTTCCTCGGGCCCTGTTCTATGGTATTTCGATCGCTACGTCAGGGCGTATTGCTATAGTAACGCGCCCCCTCCCTAGTTTGTATATTTCCCCTTAGGATATATATCTAGGCATTTTCTATAGGCGCCCTCTTCTTGGTCTCTTCCTGTGCTTCTTAGCACCATGTCGGAGGCGCTCCGTGGTCGTAACACGCTCCCTGAACTTGCGTACTTCACCCTATGTATTGGCGATATCTTCTTCGTCTATCTACTAGTTGAATTCAGAGGGCTACCCCTTCCATTTCACCAGGAACCACTGAGTCCCGCCGTCGGCCTGTTCTGTTAAAACTTCTTTAACTTCCTACTTATTATTATCTTCTAACTTAGGCATTGGCATCTGTTCTACCTCGTTTTGGCTACAAGGATGCTATGGTTCGAGTAATAAGATAGGGAATACGTTATATAATTAGGTATATTATATAGGTAGCGTTAGTCAATACGCTAATAAGCCGACTAGGTCGAGTACTCGAAATGGGCTAAGAAACTTAGGTATTAATTTTGTTAGTGTTTTTAGTCTAAGATTTTAGGTTAAAAGTAAGACAAAATCGCCTCTCCTAAATGTCTTTTCCTAGTGTTTTTTGTCGTAATGATATTTATAACCTTATACGGCTCTCTTCTAATGGTCTTCTAGTTACTTTTGTAATGCTTATAACTTTTCGATCTATTCTACCGCGTTAGGGTGGTACCTCCCTTTTGGCGAATCGTCCCTGATTTATGACGAGATTATAGGGTTATATCCTATTAATGCTCGGAAAGGGGGTAGTCCTATAGTTACGTTAATAGCGTTATTATAAATAAATTCTACTTTAGGGAGGATTCGTGCCTAAATTATAGGGTTTGCTATGGCGAAATAGCGTAGATATTATATTAATATTTGGTTACTTCGCTTGGTCTATCTATTGGTTTAAGGGTAAAATGCTATAGAAAGCCTTCTATAGACTTAGTTTAGGTAGTAGAGATCTGCCTAAAATTATAAGGTAAAGATAGAGCTATAGTTACTTATATAACCTTTTAGTATACTATATTTGAGTTTAACTTCTTTATAAACTAGTTTAGTAAGCTTTTAGCTTGTGATGTCCGAACTAATAGCGAAGAAGTGGTTTATTTTGGTATATCGGTCTACGATTACCAATACCATATTCTTTTCTTCGGCTTAGAAGTTCACTATAGGAAAACCTATAATAAGATCTATACTAATTTCCTACTAGGGTTAGCTAGGTATCGGTAGGGATTCTAAGCTATTATATTTCTAATGCCGTTTAGGTTTACTTATCTGGTAAATGTAGCATGTTCGGTACTAATTTCTGACGTCTCTTGCCAGGCCTTCCTAGTTGAACTTCCTTCGAATGAGTTTGCTAGTTCTTTCGGGCCTAAAGTGCCTAGCTCTAGCATTATTATGATGTAATTAGAGGATTTCTTGCCTTATAGTTTCCTCTACCGGAATATAAAGTGCTCTCTTATAGAGCAATTCGCCGTTAGATCCTATAGACTACGATTTGGCTTTGCTAATACTTTGCTAGCCTTTTATCTTACCTTTCTTTAGGCCTTCCCTTACTCTTTAAGTCAAGGGGTCTGATCTCTAGAGCTCTAAGATACACTCTCTAAGTGTTTATAACGGCTAGATAGTAGAAGCTGATTCTAGTCTTATCGCCTCTTTAGCCTATCTTTATAATATAATCGGCCTTCTTTCGAGGTATGCCTTCTCTATATTGTATAATCCCTTTAGATTGACTTTTAACGATTAGACTTTGATCTAGCATTAAAATGCTTACGAAACTTTCTACGCTTCTTACGCCTTCTGATAGTTCGCCATCTTATTCTAAAGTATAGGTAACTATTCTTGGTTCCTAAGAGGATTTTCTTCCTCGTAATCTGGTCTTCTTAAAGGGCTATCTACTGGGTTTCGCTTTCTAGGTTAGTACTTAATAATGAAATCGAATCCTAATAGATATATATATTACCTTGCCTAACGACCATTAAGTTTGGTTTATCTTATAAATCCTTATAAGTTATTATAGTCTAAATAGACTATAATTCTATAGGGATTCCTTATTAGATAGTGTCACTAGTGCTTAAAGCTTTCTATAATCGCTATCATTTCTTTGTTAGGGGTACTATAATGGTAGGCTAGTCCTGAAAACTTGGCTAACTAAAAGGTAACGGGATGTTTTCGAGAGTCCTTTGCTTGCTAGGATAAGACGGCCCCTATCGTAAACATAGAAGCGTCTATTTCGATGATTATCGGCTCTTTAGGATCGAAGTGCCGGAGAACCGGTGCCAATTTGAAATTGTTTTTAATTTCTTGAAATGCTTTTCGTTCTTCGAGATTGAACTAGATTTGTCCTAGCTTCCTCCCCTTCTCTAACCCCTTTAGCAGACTTGTTAGGGGGTAGGCGATCTACGAGAAATTGCAAATAAATTTTTGGTAAAAATTAACAAATCCGAGAAATACTTAGATATTATAATAGGTCTGTGGTTCTAGCTATTCTTCTATTATTATAATCTGTATAGGATCTATTATAATTCCTTATCGATTTATTATAAACCTAAGAAAATTAACTTGGTCTTTGTAAAATGAACATTTACTAGGTTTATAATATAGTTATACTCTCTAGAGTCGTTTAAGGACTTTCTAGATATGTTTTATATACGTTTCGCAATTAGGAGAAAAGATTAGAATATCGTCTAAGTAGACTATATAAAATTTATTAAGTAACCCTCTAAATGCTTAGTAAATATAATTCTAAAAGGTAGTAGGTATATTAGTTAGGCTAAATGGTATAACTAGGTACTTAAATAGCCTATATTAGGTCTAGAAGGCGGTTTTCCATTTATCTCCTTCTTGAATATAAATCTAATAGTAGGCGTCCTTGATATCGAGTTTGGTAAAGAATTAGGCTCCGGATGCTTAGTCTAGGATTTCCAAAATAAGTGGTAACAGGTAGCGATTCTTCTAGGTAATCTTATTTAATCCTTAGTAGTCAATATAAAGATAGAGGCTCCTATCCTTCTTTAGTACGAATAGGACTAGACTAGCTATTAAACTCTCTAAGGGTTAGATTCTTCCTTTAGCTAGGTTCTTATTAAGGTATTCTTTTAAGATATCAAGTTCGTATCAAGATAACAGGTAGATCGGTCTAATAGGAGGTATAGTTTTAGGTTATAGGTTAATCTTGTAGTCGGTTGCCTTAAATGATAGAAGGATACTAGAATTTGATATATCTATTACGTTGGCGAAATTTCGTAACTTGGAAGGGATTTCTTCCGGGTTTCCTAAGGATTTCGGTTCTTCTTCGTCAGGGAATAGATCTATAGGTATATCCGAAATGGTAGTTAATATAAAGACTCGAGCTCCCCTCTGGTAGTCCTTTTCTATTCTCTTCGGGTATTAGAGTTAGACTAAGTCAGTCTCTAGTAAAAACCACTAACGGTTTTCCAAAGGAAATAATAAAATAGTAAGGTCGCTAAGTGTAAGCATTCCTAGGAGGATTAGGGAAGTTTTAGTATCGCGGCTAACCGTAACGTAAGTGTAATCGAGTTAACGAGTTATTCTGTATTTGTTAGTTAACGCGATAGGTACTTAATATACCTTACAAGATAATGTAGTTATCTTATTAAACCATCGAATCGTAGGTAGAACGTAAATAAGTCGTTTTAGTTAATAATTTTAAACAAAGGTAAAATTAACGATATTAACTTCTATATATAAATCCAAGTCTACTATAACTATAACGCCTTTTCGTATACTTATAATAGTAGTTATATATATTCGTTCCCTCTAGATGTTATCCCCTATAGGCGTTCCTATGGTATCGGGGTCTACCGCGAGTAGCGCCCGTTTCCCTAGCGAGAACGTCCCGAACCACGGTGACTAGGGTACTAACCCCGCCTATAGGTACCAACTTGGGGTGCCTCTAGGCAGTCTCTCGAAAAGTGTCCCTCTTTTCTATACTAGAAATATAAGTTACTACCCTAGGACTTAGGAGTAGGGGTAGACGTAGGGGTCGTAGCATTTTATAGAGCAGGAGGATGTTTCGTTACAGGGTCTATATAATAACGGAAGGGTAATGTACGAGAGTATAATGTATTTAGTGTATAATATGGTTAATCTTGAGTTGGTAGCGAAAAGGGGCCGGTCTATACGTAATTTGGCTGCTAGAAGCTATACTAGATTTGCAAAGCTAGTTATACCATTCCTTCTTACGTTTCTAGGCGATAGGCGTAATAGCGATCAATATATTAGATAAGGAAAGGCGATAGTTTGGTATAGAAGCTTAAAGCCCGACTTTTCTTATCTTAGCGAGGGAATTAGGCTTCTAGCGATTTAAGATAGTAGTAAAGGTCCTATAGGGACTATTCGTTTCGCTAACAAGCTAAGTTTAATGCTTTTATAGCTTAAGAGGCTTGATCGGTAAGATCGATTATATAGGTATTCGTCTATTCCTCAAATAATATCTAGTTATTTTCTAATTACTCGTATTCTACGGTTAATACGTTCTAATAGTAACTATACTAACGGTTTCGGGGTTATTTATCTATATAATCGAGTACAAATAGAATACGATTCTATAATATTTTAAACCGCTTAGGATCTCCTTAGAAGGCACGTTATAAATCTTAGAGCTACTCTTAACGCTAACGATAGGTTATAATACTAGTAAACCGAATCAAGTTGGTGACCTTAATAGCCTTAGGGTGATGTCCCGAATCATTCGAGTCAGAGGATTTAGTTAGGGATCGAGGTCGCTTCAAAGTTTTCGGATGTTCCGGCAATCCTAACTTCTCAAGTAGGAACTTTTCTTGATCTTACAGTTACTGTAGTCTTTCTAGTTCCTTGACTCGACCTTCTAAGTTGCGGACTAGCTCCTTACGATCGGGATTTGGTAGCGAAGAGTCCGACATAGAAGACGCAGGGATACGTAGAGGAGGTTCAGAGTGGTTTTATGGTCGATACTAAGCCGAAAGAGTCTCGCTTTAACTTAAGGATCCCCCTTCTGCCGCTAAGGGCGTCAAATGACTAGGTAACGGTGCCATCTTAGGTGACAAAGGGTTTAAAGGATCAGAAACTATTAGGAGGGCCTGCTACTAGGCTAACTTGTCACGGAGGTAGTACTATTATAGGGCCTACTAGATTAGTTCGGGCTAGGTTCGTAGGCGGGAGAGTCAATTATCTTTTCTAGGATAGGTAGGTAGGTTGTTTAGAGGACTGATCCTTAGGGAGCTAAAACCTCCCTCTTGGATCTAGGGTCTAATAGGTACATTTTATACCCCGAATCGGCCGTTCGTTCCTCCGGCCGTACCCCGACTATACCTATTGTTTATAGGGTTATACTCGTTAGCGCCTGGCGCGGGCCTTCTATAGCTTGTCCCTAGGTCTCTGGCCGGATCGGGTTGCGTTCGTAATACTAGTAGAACTTAAGAGAGGATTCGTCTTCTTCGATGGTTATATCTATAAATACTACCTTATATTTGGGTTGATTATTATCTTTATCCTTGTAATAGTCGTTGCCTTTATTGAACTTGATAGTACTAACTCTAATGATAGTACTAGTATATGGGTTCTAAACCTAGTAAATCTTACTATAGATGTCTATATATCCGATAAGCCTGCCTTTCTCCGTACAAGGACCGAACTTGTTAGCTCTATCCCGTTTGTTTAGTTTAATATAGTAGTAGGTATGATAGAAGTAGGTATATAGATAGTAGATATATAGCTTATAGGCTTCTTCTAGTATGTTTAATATAGTTGTAAATAGCTTATAAGGACTTTTATTATTAGGATTGGCTCTAGTTAGTAGAAGATTAGTAACTATAACTATAGTATCGACAATAAACGGCTATAGTACCTCTGGGATTTGATATGTAATTATCGTTATTCGTGCCTTCTAAATAATATCTATAGCTACGCGTTTAATCTTTCTATTTTACTAGGGACTCGAAGGAGTGGTTTTCAAGATAGTGATACCTTTAATGTCAGTAAATACTACAAGTTTACTATTATAGAAATCCCTACTAGACTAGCCGAGTTCCGTTTTACCGTCGAGTCCGAATATCTAGATATATTTACCGGTTTAGTTATATATCTAGATGATTTAGTCCTTTAGCCTATCGAACATTTCTGACTTAGTACGGCTATACTTAACCTAATACTAGTTTGATTAGACATTAATAATATAAAGGCTATACTTGTAACCTAGGTAGCTAGGGTTTTTATAAGTGACTATATCTATACAGACGAAGTAGAAGGGTATCGTTGCCTATATTAGGGTACGTTTACCTAGTTTATTAGTCGCTTTTTCCATAATATAGGGTTTATAGAACGTATTAGTATCCTTATTAGTAAGATCGATTCTAGCGTCTTTATATACTACTTTAATAGTAGCCTTGCTTACATATATAAGGCGGCAATATATAATATAGTAATTAATAGATATAAAGATAGCTATAGCAGGAGAAGATGCCCTGGCGATATTGCTACCAAGTATAGTCGGTTTAGCATTGTTAATAACAAAGACATCGCCAAGTCGTTTAAATTTTATAACAATCTGGCTAGTTTTGCCTATATATAAGGTATAGTTTACCTAGTTCTAGAAGACGTCTTCGTTAATTAGTTTCCCTATATAGATCAAATTAGCAGGGGAGGTAGGATTATAAAGAGCCTCTCAGATTTTAATCATTACCCTCGTGCCATCGCTTAGAACTATTTCGTATATAATAACACCGATCTCATTAGCTTAGGTAATATCGCCAGATAAGGAAAGATATACCCTTAGTTTAGGTAATCGGTATAGCTTAGTAAACCACTTAATATCATTAAACATAGTGTCGGCCGCTACCGAGTTGTAATAGATGGTGTCTCTTACTACCTTAATGGCCTATTAGACTTTAGAAGTTAATAGGAATGACGAAAATCCTATTAAATCCGTAGGCCGGAGTGAAAAGATAGTTAGATAGAAGTAAAGTTAGTAGAGTAGAAGATATAACATACGGTAGATATCACTAGATTAGCTACTCCCGAGTTCGGGTATAGTACTACTATTAATAATAGAGTATTCTTCTTTGTTAGGAAGTGTACCTTCTTTAGCTAGGAGTCTAGTGCCTTTTCTAGGTTATAGGCCTAATAGACTTATTTAGGATTATAGTACTAACTATAGCCACTATAGTACTTGACTTCGTAATTAAAGTATCTATTATAGTCACGGTCCTTAATGTTACCTTACGTTGTCCTCCTCCTATTAGACAAAGGCTTAGAGGGATCATCTATATTCTTCTTATTATTATTAATATTACTACTATCGCTACTATTACTAATAGTAATATTAATAAAATTCTTCTTTATATTATAGTTAATACAAGTCTTAGTCATATCCTTAATAAGGTCGTTCTAAGTAAAGGACTTATCCTTTATCTTCTAGATATTCTACTTATAGAGCTTAGGATAGCCTTCCTTAATTATAATTAATACTAGATAAATGTCTATCTCTAGAAGGTTAACAATACCTAGGTTATATAGGCGCTAACGGAGAATATAGAGTCGGTTAATATAGCGATCTATAAAGTTAAACTTAGATAGCTTAATCTTAATATACTCCTAGATAAGGAGGTAAGTTATATTAATAGTACTATATTATAATATCTTAAAGACTTTCTTATATATTGTTTAGGGATTAACGACTTTTAGATACTAGCTAATATATATTATATATAACCAGATATTTAACTTCTTTAGAGATATAGTAATAACTTGGTAGATATCTACTCGGTCTACCTCCTACGTATTATAGGCGATAGTATTATCCTTATCCGGTTCCGGGATATCGCTATCAAGGTAGTAGAAGAGCTTATATAGCGCTAACGATAACCGTAGTTATATATCCTATACCTCTAGATCTTCCTCGCTAGCAAGCGTAGGGAGTAATACAAAAGTTCTTTTTTCTATAGATAGAGTACTAGAAGCAAGAGCTTATAATTATTTAATAAAGACTACATCATATTCCTTCTAATGATAGTTAACTAATTCCTATAAGTCGATTATCTATTATAGGATATTATTCTAAGTATTGTCTTCCTCTTCTATATCTTGATACTTAAGTATATCTACCTTATCTTCTTATTCTTAATACCTAGGTATAAGGTCGTTAAACAGCCTAGACGACATTTTAAGAGTATTATATATATAGTTAGGTAATAGTTCTAAGTGATCTTTCCCTAGGAAATAGTTTACTACCTCGCCCATTCCTATAGACGGTAGATACTAGTTACCCTTAGGTAATAGGCCTATTTATATAAAGAAACGTCTTTAAGGTCTTATAGGTCTTATATCTATCTCTAGAGTCGGAGTCGCTAGTTCTTGATAGTTCTTATTGTTTTCTTGATAGAAAGAGGGAAATCTTAATAGAATCTTATCGGTTTAATAAGATCTTAATGTTCTTAATAGGAGTCGCCCCGATCGCTTGATAGAGGCGCTGGTTCTTGATAATAGAGATAACCTTCAGAAATCGCTTGATTTGTCCGCTTATCTGAAAGTCTAGAGAGTTAAACGATTAGTAGAGATATCGAAAACGAAGAAATCCGTAGTAGGAAGCGATAGATTTAATGGATTTGGTCGCTATAGTTCGCTCAAGCTGCAAATCTGTAAGCGGTTGATGGTTGAAGGTAGCTGTAGTTTTGAAAGTATCGAATAACTACAGGAGCCTCCGAAGAGGGCTTATAACCTATCGTGGATGGATAGATCAAGATCTCTATTATCATGGAAGATGGTAGATTGATTGATTATGATGATGATGGAAGAAGAAGGAAGTCGAACAGGGCTGCCTGCAGGAAGATGTGGATGGCTGCAAGCCTGGTGGGTCCGGGAGTCTTTGTCCCAGTCCACCACAACCGGGTATATATTGATGGACTTGCGATATAGTACTGTGGTCACAGCTGTCGCCTAATTCACTCCCAGCTCAATCAACAATGGTCTTGGCAGCAGAGAGCGCCTTCCCATGCCGGTGTTTCGCCGGGCGCTCATGGTCGTGACCGTTTTCATCCCATCTCGGTCGCCGGGACCAGCCACTCACATGGCACAGGGAAAACGCCCTGCGAGTTTTGCCCAACCTCTTGTCATTCCAGCGCTGCCCCTCCGCCCGACGACCGTGCACGTGTTTTTGGAGTCACGCACCCATCGTCACCTTCATCACCGACTCTGCATTGTTCTCCTCGCCAATTTTCTACCCCCCGAATCCATTGTCAGGAGGCCAGGGGTGCTTATTAGCCCCTGAACTGATATACGTGTATATATATATATGCAAACGGACCTGCGCCAGCTGGCTGGCTCGAGCCTATGTCAGTAGCCACTAATTCCTCGAAATCAACTCGAGCCCAGAGAGGCCACCAAAGCTCCGCGGTAGGCAGATTCGAGGGCGGCACCTGGTATTGTAAGTTCGGATCCTCTGCCCACGTCATAGACTGCATCCCGGTCCTCGCTCAATCTGACAGTCGAGTTTCGTTCTCCCCGCACAGGCGCCTGCGAACCCGCGTTGGATGCGTCGTTTCTGCAGGTGAAGAAGGAGGGTGCCAACAAGGGGCGCCGGTTCTACACCTGCCAGAAACCGCGGGGAGAGCAATGCAGGTTCTTCCTGTGGGAGGACACGGCGAGGGCCCGGGAGAAGAGCGCGCGCAATGAGGCGTCTGTCTTCAATCGCCCCCGCACCGTCCAGCAGCGCGGCGCTGGAGTCGCAAGCGGCGCCTCTAGCAGCAACGGCCCGATGAACGGTAATCATAGCAACGGGCAGTCCGCTGGAGGCCCAGAGACTCCCCGTCGACAGGATGCTGCGAACGCTCTGTTCGGCAGCAAAGCGACGGGCAAGAGCGGCGAGCGGCGTCCGGCGAGTAGTGGTGGGACGCCGCAGTGGGACATTGCGTCGGCCGTGACGAGCAGCGGGCCGCTGTACTCGCCCGCGAGCAGCATTCCGTTCACGCCCGGGCCGAGGCAGCGCATCTTCCGCGGCGTCCCGCGTGCTGGGGCAGCGTCCTGGAGCTCGGATGAGGACAGTGACGACAGCGGCGCGGACAACAACCGACGCGCGGGCACGACGACCCCGACGCCCAAGAGGAAACGATCTGATGTCGACGGCGCGGCCGCCCCGGATGCTCCTTCGCCCAGCAGAAACGCGGCGACTGACTTGTCCGACCTCGACACAGAGATGGCCGAGGAGCTGGTCGAGGTAACGAACCAGGCCGAGCGCCTGCACCGACCTCGGCTGGCCCAGCCGCCCCACCGATCCCAGATCAGCGGCCCGCACACCACCCCAAGCCGCGCCGGCCTCGGTCACGGAGGCCTGTCGATGCCCGAGTCCGGGAGTAGCTTCGCCTCGGTCACGTCCGGCGGCCCAGATGCCAAGCGCCTCAAGACGGCCCAGGGCGTGCCCGTCACCCCGACGCCGGCGCGCACGCGGAACGCCCTCGCAGGAGCAGCGGCACAACGACAATCGACTCTTTCCCCCGCCGCCACCGCCACCACCACCACCACTGCTACTACCCCCACTGCCGCGCTCTCACCGGGCAACGGCCACGACGGCGACGCCGAGATCACGACGACGGTGCTCTCCCTCCTGCGGGCGGAGCGCGTGTCGGCGGCAGCACGGCGGGCGGTGCGCGAGGAGCTGAACCGTCACGCGCGACTGGCGCGCGGGTTCGAGCAGGCGCGCGACTCGCTCCGGCAGACGCTGCGGGCGCGCGAGACCACCCTGGCGGAGCTGCGGGCGTGCGTGGCCCGGCTCGAGACCGAGCGGCGGATGCGCAGGGAGGTGCTGCGGAGCGACCTGCTGGCCCTGTCGCAGGAGGGCCTGCTGTCGTCGCTGGAGGGCGAGGGCGAGGGCGAGGGCGAGGGCGAGAGCGCTGACAAGCGGCAGGAGTTGGCGGGGTGACGAGTGATTTGCGACTGACGACCGACGGGTTGACGACGACTGATTGATGGAGGAGAGATCGGAGTGTTGGCGAAGTGAGTCGGGTCAACACTCCGTACGCTCGTAAGCAGGCGAGCTCGGTCGAGTTAAGAAGATCAAGAAGGGAATGAGGAGAATCCAGGTCGGGCAACGCTAAAACGCAAGTAACGGCTAGAGAGAAGGGGATAAGGCATTCTGTAAGTATTGTTGTTGTTGTTGTTGTTGTTGTTGTTGTTGTTGTTGTTGTTGTTGTTGTTGTTGTTGTTGTTGTTGTTGTTGTTGTTGTTGTTGTTGTTGTT